>NW_026734786.1:0-232650 GCF_949786415.1 Peromyscus eremicus | reverse complement strand
GGGAACAGATAGGAGGGCTATTTGCACTGTGTATGGCAATGGGAGCGCAATAGTGACATTCCTTACCAGAAAACAACTCTTGATCGTAGTACCAGAAACTGCATGTGATTCAACTCCACCTAGGAGTGGGAAACAAATGCTAGGTCGCCTTACATGAAACACACTCTGCTTTTGAGAAAAGAGCACTCTTCTACTCTACTGTGTTTCCTATGTGTTCCGAACAGTGAGCTTGCTCAGAACAAAAAAACTGTACTTCCTACTCACATGGCCATATCTAGTTCAAGTCTGCTTAGGAACCTGACAAGAACAGTATATTCTCTTCAGTCCAATACACTGTACTTGCTGGGAACAGACGCCAGTGCTTTTTGTCCTGTGTATGGCAATGGCAGCGCAATAGTGACTCTTCTTACCAGAAAACAACTCTTGCTCGTTGGACAAAAAACTGCATGTGACTCAACTCCATTTAGGACTGGGAAACAAACGCTAGCTCGACTTCCAAGAAACACTTTCTGCTTTGAGAAAAGAGCACTCTTCTACTCTACTGTGTTTCCTATAGGGCAAGAACAGTGAGCTTGCTCAGAACAAAAAAACTGTGCTTCCTACACACACCGCCATATCTAGTTCAAGTCTGCTTAGGAACCTGACAAGAACAGTAGATCCTCTTCAGTCCAATACACTGTACTTGCTGGGAACAGATGCGAGTTCTATTTGTTCTGTGTATGTCAATGGCAGCTCAATAGTGACTCTTCTTACCAGAAAACAACTCTTGCTCGTAGGACCAGAAACTGCATGTGATTCATCTCCATTTAGGACTGGGAAACAAACTCTAGCTCGCTTTACAAGAAACACACTCTGCTTTTGAGAAAAGAGCACTCTTCTACTCTACTGTGTTTCCTATAGGGCCAGAACAGTGAGCTTGCTCAGAACAAAAGAACTGTGCTTCCTACACACACGGGCCATATCTAGTTCAACTCTACTTAGGAAACTGACAAGAACAGTAACTCCTATTCAGTCCAATACACTGTACTTGCTGGGAAAAGACGCGAGTGCTATTTGCCTTGTGTAAGGCAATGGGCACACAATAGTGACTTTCCTTTCCAGAAAACAACTCTTGTTCTTAGGACCAGAAACTGCATGTGACTCAAATCCATTTAGGACTGGGAAACAAACGCTAGCTCGCCTTACAAGAAACACACTCTGCTTTTGAGAAAAGAGCACTATTCTCCTCTACTGTGTTTCCTATGGGGTCTGAACAGTGAGCTTGCTCAGAACAAAAGAGCTGTGCTTCCTACACACACGGGCCTTATCTAGTTCAACTCTTCTTAGGAACCTGACAAGAACATTAGATCCTCTTCAATCCAATACACTGTTCTTGCTGGGAACAGACGCCAGTGCTATTTGTCCTGTGTATGGCAATGGCAGCGCAATAGTGACTCTTCTTACCATAAAACATCTCTTCCTCGTAGGACCAGAAACTGCATGTTATTCAACTCCATTTTGGACTGGGAAACCAATGCTAACTCGCCTTACAAGAAACACACTCTGCTTTAGAGAAAAGAGCACTCTTCTACACTACTGTGTTTCCTATGTGTTCCGCACAGTGAGCTTGCTCAGAAAAAAAGAACTGTGCTTCCTACACACACGGGCCATATCTAGTTCAACTCTGCTTAGAAAACTGACAAGAACAGTAGCTGCTCTTCATTCGAATACACTGTACTTGCTGGCAACAGACGCCAGTGCTATTTGCAATTGTATGGCAATGGGAGCCCAATAGTGACTCTTCTTACCAGAAAAAAACTCTTGCTCGTAGGACCAGAAACGGCATGTGATTCAACTCCATTTCTGACTGGGAAGCAAATACTAGCTCGCCTTTCAAGAAACACAATCTAATTTTGAGAAAAGAGCTCTCATCTACTCTACTGTGTTTCCCATGGTGTCCGCACAGTGTGCTTTCTCAGAACAAAAGAACTGTGCTTCCTACACACATGGGATATATCTGGTTCAACTCCTCTTATGAAAATGACAAGAACAGTAGCTCCTCTTCAGTCCAATACACTGTACTTGCTGGGAACAGACGCGAGTGCTATTTGCACTATGAATGGGAATGGGAGCGCAATAGTGACTTTCCTTACCAGAAAACAACTCTTGCTCATTGGACCAGAAACTGCATGTGATTCAACTCCATTTAGTACTGGGTAACAAACGCTGTCTCGCCTTACAGGAAACACACTCTGCTTTTGAGAAAAGGGCACTCTTCTACTCTATTGTGTTTCCTACGGGGTCCGAACTGTGAGCTTGCTCAGAACAAAAGAACTGTGCTTCCTACACACATGGGCCATATCTAGTTCAACTCTGCTTAAGAAACTGACAAGAACAGTAGCTGCTCTTCAGTCCAATACACTGTACTTGCTGGGAACAGACGCGAGTGCTATTTGCACTGTGTATGGCAATGGGAGCGCAATAGTGACTCTTCTTACCAGAAAACAACTCTTGCTCGTAGTACCAGAAACTGCATGGGACGCAACTCCATTTCTGACTGGGAAACAAACACTAGCTCGACTTTCAAGAAAAACAATCAAATTTTGAGAATAGAGCACTCATCTACTCTACTGTGTTTCCTATGATGTCCGGATAGTGTGCTTTTTCAGAACAAAAGAACTGTGCTTCCAAATAACATGTAATATATCTGGTTCAACTCCTCTTATGAAAATGACAAGAACAGTAGCTCCTCTTCAGTCCAATACACTGTACTTGCTGGGAACAGACGCGAGTGCTATTTGCACTATGTATGGGAATGGGAGCACAATAGTGACTTTCCTTACCACAAAACAACTCTTGCTCATAGGACCAGAAACTGGATGTGATTCCACTCCATTTAGGACTGGGAAACAAATGCTAGCTCGCCTTACAAGTAACACACTCTGCTTTTGAGAAAAGGGCACTCTTCTACTCTATTGTGTTTTCTACAGGGTCCGAACTGTGAGCTTGCTCAGAACAAAAGACCTGTGCTTCCTACACACACGGGCCATATCTGGTTCAACTCTGCTTAGGAAACTGACAAGAACAGTAGCTCCTCTTCAGTCCAATACACTGTACTTGCTGGGAACAGACGCAAGTGCTATTTGCACTGTGTATGGCAATGGGAGCGCAATAGTGACTCTCTTACCAGAAAACAACTCTTACTTGTAGGACCAGAAACTGCATGGGATTCAACTCCATTTCTGACTGGGAAGTAAATACTAGCTCGCCTTTCAAGGAACTCAATCTAATTTTGAGAAAAGAGCACTCATCTACTCTACTGTGTTTCCTATGGTGTCCGCACAGTGTGCTTTCTCAGAAAAAAAGAACTGTGTTTCCTACACACACGGGCCATATCTAGTTCAACTCCTCTTAGGAAAATGACAAGAACAGTAGCTCCTCTTCAGTCCAATATACTGTACTTGCTGAGAAAAGACGCGAGTGCTATTTGCACTATGTATGGCAATGGGAGCGCAATAGTGACTTTCCTTACCAGAAAACAACTCTTGCTCATAGGACCAGAAACTGCAAGTGATTCAACTCCATTTAGGACTGGGAAACAAACGCTAGCTCGCCTTACAAGAAACACACTCTGCTTTTGAGAAAAGAGCACTCTTCTACTCTACTGTGTTTCCTATAGGGCCAGAACAGTGAGCTTGATCAGAACAAGAGAACTGTGCCTCCTACACACACGGCCATATCTAGTTCAATTCTGCTTAGGAAACTGACAAGAACAGTAGATCCTCTTCAGTCCAATACACTGTACATGCTGGGAACAGACGCCAGTGCTATTTGCCCTGTGTATGACAATGGGAGCACAATAGTGACTCTTCTTACCAGAAAACAACTCTTGCTCGTTGGACCAGAAACTGCATGGGATTCAACTCCATATAGGACTGGGAAAAAAAGGCTAGCCCGCCTTACAAGAAACACACTCTGCTTTTGAGAAAAGAGCACTCCTCTACACAACTGTGTTTCCTATGGGGTCCGAACAGTGAGCTTGCTTAGAAAAAAATAACTGGGCTTCCTACACACACGGGCCATATCTAGTTCAACTCTGCTTAGGAAACTGACAAGAACAGTAGCTCCTCTTCAGTCCAATACACTGTACTTGCTGGGAACCGACGCCAAAGCTATTTGCACTGTGTATGACATTGTGAGCGCAATAGTGATTCGTTTTACCAGAAAACAACTCTTGCTCGTAGGACCAGAAACTGCGTGGGATTCAACTCCATTTAGGACTGGGAAACAAACGCTAGCTCGCCTACAAGAAACACACTCTGCTTTTGAGAAAAGAGCACTCATCTACTCTACTGGGTTTCCTATGGGGTCCGAACAGTGAGCTTGCTCAGAACAAAAGACCTGTGCTTCATACACACACGGGCCATATCTAGTTCAGCTCTGCTTAGGAAACTGACAAAAACAGTAGCTCCTCTTCAGTACAATACACTGTACTTGCTGGGAACAGAAGCAAGTGCGATTTGAACTGTGTATGTCAATGAGATCGCAATAGTGACTTTCCCTACCAGAAAACATCTCTTGCTTGTAGGACCAGAAACTGCATGTGATTCAACTCCATTTAGGTCTGGGAAACAAACGCTAGCTCGCCTTACAAGAAACACACTCTGCTTTAGAGAAAAGATCACTCTTCTACTCTACTGTGTTTCCTATGGGGTCCGAACAGTGAGCATGCTCAGAACAAAAGAACTGTGCTTCCTACATACACGGCCATATCTAGTTCATTTCTGCTTAGGAACCTGAGAAGAACAGTAGATTCTCTTCAGTCCAATACACTGTACTTGCTGGGAACCGACGCCAGTGCTATTTGCCCTGTGTATGACAATGGGAGCGCAATAGTGACTTTCCTTACCAGAAAACAACTCTTGCTCGTAGGATCAGAAACTACATGTGATTCAACTCCATTTAGGACTGGGAAAAAAAAACGCTAGCTCTCCATGCAAGAAACACACTCTGCTTTTGAGAAAAGAGCACTCTTCTACTCTACTGTGTTTCCTATAGGGCCAGAACAGTGAGATTGCACAGAACAAAAGAAGTGTGCTTCCTACACACACGGCCATATCTAGTTCAATTCAGCTTAGGAAACTGACAGGAACAGTATACCCTCCAGTCAAATACACTGAACATGCTGCGAACAGGCACCAGTGCTATTTGCCCTGTGTATGACAATGGGAGCGCAATAGTGACTCTTCTTACCAGAAAACAACTCTTGCTCGTAGGACCAGAAACTGCAAGTGACTCAACTCCATTTAGGACTGGGAAAGAAACGCTAGCTCGCCTTACAAGAAACACACTCTTCTTTTGAGAAAAGAGCACTCTTCTACTCTACTGTGTTTCATATGGGGTCCAAACAGTGAGCTTGCTCAGAACAAAAGAACTGTGCTTCCTACACACAAGGGCCATATCTAGTTCAACTCTGCTTAGGAAACTGACAAGAATAGTAGCTCCTCTTCAGTCAAATACACTGTACTTGCGGGGAAGAGACGTGAGTGCTACTTGCACTGTGTATGGCAATTGGAGCACAATAGTGACTCGTCTTACCAGAAAACAAATCTTGCTCTTAGGAAAAAAAAACTGCATGTGACTCAACTCCATTTAGGACTGGGAAACATACGCTAGCTCGCCTTACAAGAAACACACTCTGCTTTTGAGAAAAGAGCACTCTTCTACTCTACTGTGTTTCCTATGCAGCCCGAACACTGCACTTGCTCAGAACAAAAGAACTGTGCTTCCTACACACACGGCCATATCTAGTTCAATTCTGCTTATGAACCTAACAAGAACAGTAGATACTCTTCAGTCCAATACACTGTACTTGCTGGGAACAGACGCCAGTGCTATTTGTCCTGTGTATGGCAATGGCAGCGCAAAAGTGACTCTTCTTACCATAAAACAACTCTTGCTCGTAGGACTAGAAACTGCATGTGATTCAACTCCATTTAGGACTGGAAAACAAACGCTAGCTCGCCTTACAAGAAACACACTCTGCTTTAGAGAAAAGAGCACTCTTCTACTCTACTGTGTTTCCTATAGGGCCAGAACAGTGAGCTTGCTCAGAACAAAAGAACTGTGCTTCCTACACACACGGCCATATTTAGTTCAATTCTGCTTAGGGAACTGAGAAGAACAGTAGCTCCTCTTCAGTCCAATACACTGTACTTGCTGGGAACAGATGGGAGGGCTATTTGCACTGTGTATGGCAATGGGAGCGCAATAGTGACTTTCCTTAACAGAAAACAACTCTTGCTCGTAGGAACACAAACTGCATGTGATTCCACTCCATTTAGGAATGGGAAACAAACGCTAGCTCGCCTTAAAAGAAACACACTCTGCTTTTGAGAAAAAAGCACTCTTGTACTCTACTGTGTTTCCTATGGGGTCAGAACAGTGAGCTTGCTCAGAACAAAAAAACTGTGCTTCCTACACACACGGCCATATCTAGTTCAAGTCTGCTTAGGAACTTGACAAGAACAATAGATCCTCTTCAGCCCAATACACTGTACTTGCTGCGAAGAGATGCCAGTGCTATTTGTCCTGTGTATGGCAATGGCAGCGCAATAGTGACTCTTTTTACCAGAAAACAACTCTTGCTCGTAGTACCAGAAACTGCATGTGATTCAACTCCATTTAGGACTGCGAAACAAACGCTAGCTCGCCTTACAAGTAACACACTCTGCTTTAGAGAAAAGACCACTCTTCTGCTCTACTGTGTTTCCTATGGGGACCAAACAGTGAGCTTGCAAAGAAAAAAAGAACTGTGCTTCCTACAAACACGGATCATAACTAGTTCAACTCTGCTTAGGAAACTGACAAGAACAGTAGCACCTATCCAGTCCAATACACTGTACTTGCTGGGAACAGACGTGGTTGCTATTTGCACTGTGTATGGCAATGGGAACGCAATGTGACTTTCCTTACCAGAAAAGAACTCTTGTTCGTAGGACCTGAAAGTGCATGTGATTCAACTCCTTTTAGGACTAGGAAACAAACGCTAGCTCGCCTACAAGAAGCACACTCTGCTTTAGAGAAAAGAGCACTCTTCTACTCTACTGTGTTTCCTATTGGGCCAGAACAGTGAGCTTGCTCAGAACATAAGAACTGTGCTTCCTACACAGGGCCCATATCTACTTCAACTCTGCTTATGAAACTGACAACAGAAGTAGCTCCTCTTCAGTCCGATACACTGTACTTGCTGGGAACAGACGCGAGTGCTATTTGCACTGTGTATGGCAATGGGAGCGCAATAGTGACTTTCCTTACCAGAAAACAACTCTTGCTCATAGGACCAGAAACTGCATGTGATTCAACTCCATTTAGGACTGGGAAACAAACGCTAGCTCGCCTTACAAGAAACACACTCTGCTTTTGATAAAAAAGCACTCTTCTACTCTACTGTGTTTCCTATAGGGTCCGAACAGTGAGCTTGCTCAGAACAAAAGAACTGTGCTTCCTACCCACACGGCCATATCTAGTTCAAGTCTGCTTAGGAACCTGACAAGAACAGTAGATCCTCTTCAGTCCAATACACTGTACTTGCTGGGAACAGACGCCAGTGCTATTTGTCCTGTGTATGGCAATGGCAGCGCAATAGTGACTCTTCTTACCAGAAAACAACTCTTGCTCGTGGACCAGAAACTGCATGTGATTCAACTCCATTTAGGATGGGAAACAAACTCTAGCTCGCTTTACAAGAAACACACTCTGCTTTTGAGAAAAGAGCACTCTTCTACTCTACTGTGTTTCCCATAGGGCCAGAACAGTGAGCTTGCTCAGAAAAAATGAACTGTGCTTCCTACACACACGATCCATATCTAGTTCAACTCTGCTTAGGAATCTGAGAAGAACAGTAGCGCCTCTTCAGTCCAATACACTGTACTTGCTGGGAACAGATGGGAGGGCTATTTGCACTGTGTAATGCAATGGGAGCACAATAGTGACTTTCCTTACCAGAAAACAACTCTTGCTCGTAGGAACACAAACTGCATGTGATTCCACTCCATTTAGGAATGGGAAACAAACGCTAGCTCGCCTTAAAAGAAACACACTCTGCTTTTGAGAAAAAAGCACTCTTCTACTCTACTGTGTTTCCTATGGGGTCCGAACATTGAGCTTGCTCAGAAAAAAAAAAAAACTGTGCTTCCTACACACACGGCCATATCTATTTCAAGTCTGCTTAGGAACCTGACAAGAACAGTAGATCCTCTTCAGCCCAATACACTGTACTTGCTGCGAACAAACGCGAGTGCTATTTGCACTGTGTATGGCAATGGGAGCGCAATGTGACTTTCCATACCAGAAAAGAACTCTTGATCATAGGACCTGAAACTGCATGTGATTCAACTCCATTTAGGACTAGGAAACAAACGCTAGCTCGCCTTACAAGAAACACACTCTGCTTTAGAGAAAAGAGCACTCTTCTACTCTACTGTGTTTCCTATAGGGCCAGAACAGTGAGCTTGCTCAGAACATAAGAACTGTGCTTCCTACACACACGGGACATATCGAGTTCAACTCTGCTTAGGAACCTGACAAGAACAGTAGCTCCTCTTCATTCCAATACACTGTACTTGCTGGGAAAAGACGCATGTGCTATTTGCACTGTGTATGGCAATGGGAGCGCAATAGTGACTTTCCTTACCAGAAAACAACTCTTGCTCGTAGGACCAGAAACTGCATGTGATTCCACTCCATTTAGGACTGGAAACAAACGCAAGCTCGCCTTACAAGAAACACACTCTGCTTTTGAGAAAAGAGCACTCTTCTACTCTACTGTGCTTCCTATGGGGTCCGAACAGTGAGCTTGCTCAGAACAAAAGAAGTGTGCTTCTTACACACACGTCCATATCTAGTTCAATTCTGTTTAGGAACCTGACAAGAACAGTAGATCCTCTTCAGTCCAATATACTGTACTTGCTGGGAACAGACGCCAGTGCTATTTGTCCTGTGTATGGCAATGGCAGCGCAATAGTGACTCTTCTTACCATAAAACAACTCTTGCTCATAGGACCAGAAACAGCAAGTGTTTCAACTCCATTTAGGACTGGGAAACAAAAGCTAGCTCACCTTACAAGAAACACACTCTGCTTTAGAGAAAAGAGCACTCTTCTACTTTACTGTGTTTCCTATAGGGCCAGAACAGTGAGCTTGCTCAGAACAAAAGAACTGTGCTTCCTACACACAGGCCATATCTAGTTCAACTCTGCTTAGGAAACTGACAAGAACAGTTGCTCTTCTTCAGTCCGATACACTGTACTTGCTGGGAACAGACGCCAGTGCTATTTGCACTGTGTATGGCAATGGGAGCGCAATAGTGACTTTCCTTACCAGAAAACAACTCTTGCTCGTTGGACCAGATACTGCATGTGATTCAACTCCATTTAGGACTGGGAAACAAATGCTAGCTCGCCTTACATGAAACACACTCTGCTTTTGAGAAAAGAGCACTCTTCTACTCTACTGTGTTTTCTATGTGTTCTGAACAGTGAGCTTGCTGAGAACAAAAAAACTGTGCTTCCTACACACACGGCCATATCTTGTTCAAGTCTGCTTAGGAACCTGACAAGAACAGTAGATCCTCTTCAGTCCAATACACTGTACTTGCTGGGAACAGACTCCAGTGCTATTTGTCCTGTGTATGGCAATGGCAGCGCAATAGTGACTCTTCTTACCAGAAAACAACTCTTGTTCGTAATACCAGAAACGGCATTTGATTCAACTCCATTTAGGCCTGGGAAACAAACTCTAGCTCGCTTTACAAGTAACACACTCTGCTTTTGAGAAAAGAGCACTCTTCTACTCTACTGTGTTTCCTATAGGGCCAGAACAGTGAGCATGCTCAGAGAAAAAGAACTGTGCTTCCTACACACAGAAGCCATATGTAGTTCAACTCTGCTTAGGAAACTGAGAAGAACAGTAGCTCCTCTTCTTTCCAATACACTGTACTTGCTGGGAACAGATGGGAGGGCTATTTGCACTGTGTATGGCAATGGGAGCACAATAGTGACTTTCCTTACCAGAAAACAACTCTTGCTCGTAGGAACACAAACTGTATGTGATTCCACTCCATTTAGGAATGGGAAACAAACGCTAGCTCGCCTTAAAAGAAACACACTCTGCTTTTGAGAAAAAAGCACACTTCTACTCTACTGTTTTTCCTATGGGGTCCGAACAGTGAGCTTGCTCAGAACAAAAGAACTGTGCTTCCTACACACACGGCCATATCTAGTTCAATTCTGCTTAGGAACCTGAAAAAACACTAGATCCTTTTCAGTCCAATACACTGTACTTGCTGGGAACAGACGCCAGTGCTCTTTGTCCTGTATATGGCAAATGGAGCACAATAGTGACTCTTCTTACCATAAAACAACTCTTGCTCGTAGGACCAGAAACTGCATGTGATTCAACTCCATTTAGGACTGGGAAACAAACGATAGCTCGCCTTACAAGAAACACACTCTGCTTTAGAGAAAAGAGCACTCTTCTACTCTACTGTGTTTACTATAGGGCCAGAACAGTGAGCTTGCTCAGAAAAAAAAACTGTGCTTCCTACACACACGGCCCATATCTAGTTCAACTCTACTTAGGAAACTGACAAGAACAGTAGCTCCTCTTCAGTCCGATACACTGTACATGCTGGGAACAGACGCCAGTGCTATTTGCACTGTGGATGGCAATGGGAGCACAATAGTGACTTTCCTTACCAGAAAACAACTCTTGCTCATAGGACCAGAAACTGCATATGATTAAACTCCATTTAGGACTGAGAAACAAATGTTAGCTTGCCTTCCATGAAACACACTCTGCTTTTGAGAAAAGAGCACTCTTCTACTCTACTGTGTTTCCTATGGGGTACGAACAGTGAGCTTGCTCAGAACAAAAGAACTGTGCTTCCTACACACACGGATCATATCTAGTTCAACTCTTCTGAGTAAACTGACAAGAACAGTAGCTCCTATTCAGTCCAATACAATGTCATTGCGGGGAACAGACGTGAGTGCTATTTACACTGTGTACGGCAATTGGAGCCCAATAATGACTTGTCTTACCAGAAAACAACTCTTGCTCGTAGGACAAAAAACTGCATGTGACCCAACTCCATTTAGGACTGGGAAACAAACGCTAGCTCGACTTATAAGAAACACACTCTGCTTTTGAGAAAAGAGCACTCTTCTACTCCACTGTGTTTCCTATGTGTTTTGAAAAGTGAGCTTGCTCAGAACAAAAAAACTGTGCTTCCTACACACACGGCCATATCTAGTTCAAGTCTGCTTAGGAACCTGACAAGAACAGTAGATCCTCTTCACTCCAATACACTGTACTTGCTGGGAACAGACGCCAGTGCTATTTGTCCTGTGTACGGCAATGGCAGCGCAATATTGACTCTTCTTACCAGAAAACAACTCTTGCTCGTGGACCAGAAACTGCATGTGATTCAACTCCATTTAGGACTGGGAAACAAACGCTAGCTCGCCCTACAAGAAACACACTCTGCTTTTGAGAAAAGAGCACTCTTCTACTCTACTGTGTTTCCTATGGGGTCCAAACAGTGAGCTTGCTCAGAACAAAAGAACTGTGATTCCTACACACGCGGGACATATCTCGTTCAACTCTGCTTAGGAAACTGACAAGAACAGTAGCTCCTCTTCAGTCTGATACACTGTACTTGCTGGGAACAGACGTGAGTGCTATTTGCACTGTGTATGGCAATGGGAGTGCAATAGTGACTTTCCTTACCAGAAAACAACTCTTGGTCCTAGGACCAGAAACTGCATGTGATTCAACTGCATTTAGGACTGGGAAACAAACGCTAGCTCGCCTTACAAGAAACACAATCTGCTTTTGAGAAAAGAGCACTCTTCTACTCTACTGTGTTTCCTATAGGGCCAGAACAGTGAGCTTGCTCAGAACAAAAGAACTGTGATTCCTACACACGCGGGACATATCTAGTTCAACTCTGCTTAGGAAACTGACAAGAACAGTAGCTCCTCTTCAGTCCGATACACTGTACTTGCTGGGAACAGACGTGAGTGCTATTTGCACTGTGTATGGCAATGGGAGCGCAATAGTGACTTTCCTTACCAGAAAACAACTCTTGGTCGTAGGACCAGAAACTGCATGTGATTCAACTCCATTTAGGACTGGGAAACAAACGCTAACTCGCCTTACAAGAAACACAATCTGCTTCAGAGAAAAGAGCACTCTTCTACTCTACTGTGTTTCCTATGGGGTCCAAACAGTGAGCTTGCTCAGAACAAAAGAACTGTGCTTCCTACACACACGGGCCATATCTAGTTCAACTCTGCTTAGGAAACTGACAAGAACAGTAGCTCCTCTTCAGTCCAATACACTGTACTTGCTCGGAACAGACGCGAGTGCTATTTGCACTGTGTATGGCAATTGGAGCACAATAGTGACTCGTCTTACCAGAAAACAACTCTTGCTCGTAGGACAAAAAACTGCATGTGACTCAACTCCATTTAGGACTGGGAAACAAACGCTAGCTCGCCTTCCAAAAACACACTCTGCTTTTGAGAAAAGAGCACTCTTCCACTTTACTCTTTACTATGTGTTCCGAACAGTGAGCTTGCTCAGAACAAAAAAACTGTGCTTTCTACAAACATTGCCACATGTAGTTCAAGTCTGCTTAGGAACCTGAGAAGAACAGTAGATCCTCTTCAGTCCGATACACTGTACTTGCTGGGAAGAGACGGGAGGGCTATTTGCACTGTGTATGGCAATGGGAGCGCAATAGTGACTTTCCTTACGAGAAAACAATTCTTGTTCGTAGGACCAGAAACTGCATGTGATTCCACTCCATTTAGGACTGGGAAACAAACGCTAGCTCGCCTTACCAGAAACACACTCTGCTTTCGAGAAAAGAGCACTCTTCTACTCTACTGTGTTTCCTATGGGGTCCAAACAGTGAGCTTGCTCAGAACAAAAGAACTGTGCTTCCTACACACACGGATCATATCTAGTTCAACTCTGCTTAGTAAACTGACAAGAACAGTAGCTCCTATTCAGTCCAATACACTGTACTTGCTGGGAAAAGACGCGAGTGCTATTTGCTTTGTGTAGGGCAATGGGAACACAATAGTGACTTTCCTTACCATAAAACAACTCTTGCTCATAGGACCAGAAACTGCATGTGATTCAACTCCATTTAGGTCTGGGAAACAAATGCTAGCTTGCCTTACATGAAACACACTCTGCTTTTGAGAAAAGACCACTCTTCTACTCTACTGTGTTTCCTATGGGGTCCGAACAGTGAGCTTGCTCAGAACAAAAGAACTGTGCTTCCTACACACAAGAGCCATATCTAGTACAACTCTTCTTAGGAAACTGACAAGAACAGTAGCTCCTTTTCAGTCCAATACACTGTACTTGCGGGAAAGAGACGCGAGTGCTATTTGGACTGTGTATGGCAATAAGAGCACAATAGTGACTCGTCTTACCAGAAAACAACTCTTGCTCGTAGGACAAAAAACTGCATGTGACTCAACTCCATATAGGACTGGGAAACAAACGCTAGCTCGCCTTACAAGAAACACACTCTGCTTTTGAGAAAAGAGCACTCTTCTACTCTACTGTGTTTCCTATGGAGTCCGAACACTGAACTTGCACAGAACAAAAGAACTGTGCTTCCTACACACACGGCCACATGTAGTTCAATTTAGCTTAGGAACCTGACAAGAACAGTAGATCCTCTTCAGTCCAATACACTGTACTTGCTGGGAACAGACGCCAGTGCTATTTGTCCTGTGTATGGCAATGACAGCACAAAAGTGACTCTTCTTAACATAAAACAACTCTTGCTCGTAGGACTAGAAACTGCATGTGATTAAACTCCATTTAGGACTGGGAAACAAACGCTAGCTCGCATTACAAGAAACACACTCTGCTTTTGAGAAAAGAGCACTCTTCTACTCTACTGTGTTTCCTATAGGGCCAGAACATTTAGCTTGCTCAGAACAAATAGCTGTGCTTCCTACACACGGGCCATAACTAGTTCCACTCTGCTTAGGAAACTGACAAGAACAGTAGCTCCTCTTCAGTCCGATACAATGTACTTGCTGGGAACAGACGCGAGTGCTATTTGCACTGTGTAATGCAATGGGAGCGCAATAGTGACTTTCCTTACCAGAAAACAACTCTTGCTCGTAGGACCAGAAACTGTATGTGATTCAACTCCTTTTAGGACTGGGAAACAAATGCTAGCTCGCCTTACATGAAACACACTCTGGTTTTGAGAAAAGAGCACTCTTCTACTCTACTGTGTTTCCTATAGGGCCAGAACAGTGAGCTTGCTCAGAAAAAAAAACTGTGCTTCCTACACACACGGCCCATATCTAGTTCAACTCTACTTAGGAAACTGACAAGAACAGTAGCTCCTCTTCAGTCCGATACACTGTATTTGCTGGGAACAGACGCCAGTGCTATTTGCACTGTGGATGGCAATGGGAGCACAATAGTGACTTTCCTTACCAGAAAACAACTCTTGCTCATAGGACCAGAAACTGCATATGATTAAACTCCATTTAGGACTGAGAAACAAATGCTAGCTTGCCTTCCATGAAACACACTCTGCTTTTGAGAAAAGAGCACTCTTCTACTCTACTGTGTTTCCTATGGGGTACGAACAGTGAGCTTGCTCAGAACAAAAGAACTGTGCTTCCTACACACACGGGCCATATCTAGTTCAACTCTGCCTAGGAAACTGACAAGAACAGTAGCTCCTCTTCAGTCCGATACACTGTACTTGCTGGGAACAGACGCGAGTGCTATTTGCACTGTGTATGGCAATGGGAGCGCAATAGTGACTTTCCTTACCAGAAAACAACTCTTGCTCGTAGGACCAGAAACTGCATGTGATTCAATTCCATTTAGGACTGGGAAACAAATGCTAGCTCGCCTTACATAAAACACACTCTTCTTTTGAGAAAAGAGCACTCTTCTACTCTACTGTGTTTCTTATGGGGTCCAAACAGTGAGCTTGCTCAGAACCAAAGAACTGTGCTTCCTACACACACGGATCATATCTAGTTCAACTCTGCTTAGTAAACTGACAAGAACAGTAGCTCCTATTCAGTCCAATACAATGTACTTGCGGGGAACAGACGCGAGTGCTATTTGCACTGTGTATGGCAATTGGAGCCCAATAATGACTTGTCTTACCAGAAAACAACTCTTGCTCGTAGGACAAAAAACTGCATGTGACTCAACTCCATTTCTGACTGGGAAACAAACGCTAGCTTGACTTTTAAGAAACACACTCTGCTTTTGAGAAAAGAGCACTCTTCTACTCTACTGTGTTTCCTTTGTGTTTTGAAAAGTGAGCTTGCTCAGAACAAAAAACTGTGCTTCCTACACACACGGCCATATCTAGTTCAAGTCTGCTTAGGAACCTGACAAGAACAGTAGATCCTCTTCACTCCAATACACTGTACTTGCTGGGAACAGACGCCAGTGCAATTTGGCCTGTGTATGGCAATGGCAGCGCAATAGTGATTCTTCTTACCAGAAAACAACTCTTGCTCGTGGACCAGAAACTGCATGTGATTCAACTCCATTTACGACTGGGAAACAAACGCTAGCTCGCCCTACAAGAAACACACTCTGCTTTTGAGAAAAGAGCACTCTTCTACTCTACTGTGTTTCCTATGGGGTCCAAACAGTGAGCTTGCTCAGAACAAAAGAACTGTGATTCCTACACACGCGGGACATATCTAGTTCAACTCTGCTTAGGAAACTGACAAGAACAGTAGCTCCTCTTCAGTCCGATACACTGTACTTGCTGGGAACAGACGTGAGTGCTATTTGCACTGTGTATGGCAATGGGAGCGCAATAGTGACTTTCCTTACCAGAAAACAACTCTTGGTCGTAGGACCAGAAACTGCATGTGATTCAACTCCATTTAGGACTGGGAAACAAATGCTAACTCGCCTTACAAGAAACACAATCTGTTTCAGAGAAAAGAGCACTCTTCTACTCTACTGTGTTTCCTATGGGGTGCAAACAGTGAGCTTGCTCAGAACAAAAGAACTGTGCTTCCTACACACACGGGCCATATCTAGTTCAACTCTGCTTAGGAAACTGATAAGAACAGTAGCTCCTCTTCAGTCCAATACACTGTACTTGCTCGGAACAGACGCGAGTGCTATTTGCACTGTGTATGGCAATTGGAGCACAATAGTGACTCGTCTTACCAGAAAACAACTCTTGCTCGTAGGACAAAAAACTGCATGTGACTCAACTCCATTTAGGACTGGGAAACAAACGCTAACTCGCCTTCCAAAAACACACTCTGCTTTTGAGAAAACAGCACTCTTCTACTTTACTCTTTACTATGTGTTCCGAACAGTGAGCTTGCTCAGAACAAAAAAACTGTGCTTCTTACAAACATTGCCACATGTAGTTCAAGTCTGCTTAGGAACCTGAGAAGAACAGTAGCTCCTCTTCAGTCCGATACACTGTATTTGCTGGGAACAGACGCGAGGGATATTTGCACTGTGTATGACAATGGGAGCTCAATAGTTACTTTCCTTACCAGAAAACAACTCTTGCTCCTAGGAACAGAAACTGCATGGGATTCAACTCCATTTAGGACTGGGAAACAAACGCTAGGTCCCCTTACAAGAAACACACTCTGTTTTTGAGAAAAGAGCACAATTCTACTCTTCTGTGTTTCCTATGGGGTCCGAACAGTGAGCTTGCTCAGAACAAAAGAACTGAGCTTCCTACACACACGGCCATATCTAGTTCAATTCTGCTTAGGAACCTGACAAGAACAGTAGATCCTCTTCAGTCCAATACACTGTACTTGCTGGGAACAAACGCCAGTGCTATTTGTCCTGTGTATGGCAATGGCAGCGCAATATTGACTCTTCTTACCAGAAAACTACTCTTGCTCGTAGGACCAGGAATTGCATGTGATTCAACTCCATTTAGGACTGGGAAACAGACGCTAGCTCGCCTTACAAGAAACACACTCTGCTTTAGAGAAAAGAGCACTCTTCTACTCTACTGTGTTTCTTATAGGGCCAGAACAGTGAGCTTGCTCAGAACAAAAGAACTGTGCTTCCTACACACGGGCCATATCTAGCTCAACTCTGCATAGGAAACTGAGAAGAACAGTAGCTCCTATTCAGTCCAATACACTGTACTTGCTGGGAACAGATGTGTGTGCTATTTGCACTGTGTATTGCCTTTGGAGCGCAATAGTGACTCTTCTTACCAGAAAACAACTCTTGCTCGTAGGACCAAAAACTGCCTGTGACAACTCCATTTAGGACTGGGAAACAAAAGCGAGCTCGCCTTACTAGAAACACACTCTGCTTTAGAGAAAAGAGCACTCTTCTACTCTACTGTGTAACCTATGGGGTCCGAACAGTGAGCTTGCTCAGAACAAAAAAACTGTGCTTCCTACACACACGGCCATATCTAGTTCAAGTCTGATTAGGAAACTGACAATAACAGTAGATCCTCTTTCGTCCAATACACTGTACTTGCTGGGAAAAGACGCCAGTGCTATTTGTCCTGTGTATGGCAATGGCAGCGCAATAGTGACTCTTCTTACCAGAAAACAGCTCTTCCTTGTAGGACCAGAAACTGCATGTGATTCAACTCCATTTAGGACTGGGAAACAAACGCGAGCTCGCCTTACAAGAAACACACTCTGCTTTTGAGAAAAGGGCACTCTTCTACTCTATTGTGTTTCCTATGGGGTCTAAACAGTGAGCTTGCTCAGAACAAAAGAAATGTGCTTTCTACACACAAGGGCCATATCTAGTTTTACTCTGCTTAGGAAACTGACAAGAACAGTAGCTCCTCTTCAGTCCGATACACTGTACTTGCTGGGAACAGACGCGAGGGCTATTTGCACTGTGTATGGCAATGGGAGCTCAATAGTGACTTTCCTTACCAAAAAACAACTCTTGCTCGTAGGACCAGAAACTGCATGTGATTCAACTCCATATGGGACTGGGAAACAAACGCTAGCTCGCCTTACAAGAAACACACTCTGCTTTTGAGAAAAGAGCACTCTTCTACTCTATTGTGTTTACTATAGGGCCAGAACAGTGAGCTTGCTCAGAACAAAAGAACCGTGCTTCCTACACACACGGCCATATCTAGTTCAACTCTGCTTAGGAACCTGACAAGAACAGTAGATCCTCTTCAGTCCAATACACTGTACATGCTGGGAACAGACGCGTGTGCTATTTGCCCTGTTTATGACAATGGGAGAACAATAGTGACTCTTCTTACCAGAAAACAACTCTTGCTCGTAGGACCAGAAACTGCATGTGATACAACTCCACTTAGGACTGGGAAACAAACACTAACTCGCCTTACAAGAAACACACTCTGATTTAGAGAAAAAAGCACTCTTCTACTCTATTGTGTTTCCTAGGAGGTCCGAACAGTGAACTTGCTCAGAACAAAAGAACTGTGCTTCCTACACTCGGGCCATAGCTAGTTCAACGCCTCTTAGGAAATTGACAAGAACAGTAGCTCCTCTTCAGTCCGATACACTGTACTTCCTGGGAACAGATGGGACTGCTATTTGCACTGTGTATGGCTATTGGCGCACAATAGTGACTCGTCTTACCAGAAAAAATCTCTTGCACGTAGGACAAAAAACTGCATGTGACTCAACTCCATTTAGGACTGGGAAACTAACGCTTCCTCGACTTCCAAGAAACACACTCTGCTTTTGAGAAAAGAGTACTCTTCTACTCTACTGTGTTTCCTATGGGTTCCGAACAGTGAGCTTGCTCAGAACAAAAAAACTGTGCTTCCTACACACACGGCCATATCTAGTTCAACTCTTCTGAGGAAACTGACAAGAACAGTAGCTCCTAATCAGTCCAATACACTGTACTTGAAGGGAACAGACGCGAGTACTATTTGCACTGTGTATGGCATTTGGAGCACAATAGTGACTCTTCTTACCAGAAAACAACTCTTGCTCGTAGGACAAAAAACTGCATGTGACTCAACTCCATTTAAGACTGGGAAACAAACGCTAGCTTGCCTTCCAAAAACACACTCTGCTTTTGAGAAAAGAGCACTCTTCTACTCTACTGTGTTTCCTATGTGTCCCGAACAGTGAGCTCGCTCAAAACAAAAAAACTGTGCTTCCTACACACACGGCCATATCTAGTTCAAGTCTGCTTAGGAAACTGAGAAGAACAGTAGCTCCTATTCAGTCTGATACACTGTACTTGCTGGGAACAGACGCGAGTGCTATTTGCACTGTATATGGCATTTGGAGCACAACAGTGACTCTTCTTACCAGAAAACAACTCTTGCTCGTAGGACAAAAAACTGCATGTGACTCAACTCCATTTAGGACTGGGAAACAAACGCGAGCTTGCCTTACAAGAAACACACTCTGCTTTTAAGAAAAGTGCACTCTTCTACTCTACTGTGTTTCCTATAGGACCGGAACAGTGAGCTTGCTCAGAATATAAGAACTGTGCTTCCTACACACACGGGCCATATCGAGTTCAACTCTGCTTAGGAAACTGACAAGAACAGTAGCTCCTCTTCGTGTCTGATACACTGTACTTGCTGGGAACAGACGCATGTGCTATTTGCACTGTGTATGGCAATGGGAGCGCAATAGTGACTTTCCTTACCAGAAAACAACTCTTGCTCATAGGACCAGAAACTGCATGTGATTCCACTCCATTTAGGACTGGGAAACAAATGCTAGCTCGCCTTACAAGAAACACACTCTGCTTTAGAGAAAAGAGCACTCTTCTACTCTACTGTGTTTCCTATGGGGTCCAAACAGTGAGCTTGCTCAGAACAAAAGAACTGTGCTTCCTACACACACGGGCCATATCTAGTTCAACTCTGCTTAGGAAACTGACAAGAACAGTAGCTCCTCTTCAGTCCAATACACTGTACTTGCTCGGAACAGACGCGAGTGCTATTTGCACTGTGTATGGCAATTGGAGCACAATAGTGACTCGTCTTACCAGAAAACAGCTCTTGCTTGTAGGACCAGAAACTGCATGTGATTCAACTCCATTTAGGACTGGGAAATAAACGCTAGCTCGCCTTACAAGAAACACACTCTGCTTTTGAGAAAAGAGCACTCTTCTACTCTACTGTGTTTCCTATGGGGTCTAAACAGTGAGCTTGCTCAGAACAAAAGAAATGTGCTTCCTACACACAAGGGCCATATCTAGTTCAACTCTGCTTAGGAAACTGACAAGAACAGTAGCTGCTCTTCAGTCGGATACACTGTACTTGCTGGGAACAGACGCGAGTGCTATTTGCACTGTGTATGGCAATGGGAGCGCAATAGTGACTTTCCTTACCAAAAAACAACTCTTGCTCGTAGGACCAGAAACTGCATGTGATTCAACTCCATATGGGACTGGGAAACAAACGCTAGCTCGCCTTACAAGAAGCACACTCTGCTTTTGAGAAAAGAGCACTCTTCTACTCTACTGTGTTTCCTATAGGGCCAGAACAGTGAGCTTGCTCAGAACAAAAGAAATGTGCTTCCTACACACACGGCCAAATCTAGTTCAACTCTGCTTAGGAACCTGACAAGAACAGTAGATCCTCTTCAGTCCAATACACTGTACATGCTGGGAACAGACGCGTGTGCTATTTGCCCTGTGTATGACAATGGGAGCACAATAGTGACTCTTCTTACCAGAAAACAACTCTTGCTCGTAGGACCAGAAACTGCATGTGATTCAACTCCACTTAGGACTGGGAAACAAACACTAACTCGCCTTACAAGAAACACACTCTGATTTAGAGAAAAAAGCACTCTTCTACTCTATTGTGTTTCCTAAGAGGTCCGAACAGTGAACTTGCTCAGAACAAAAGAACTGTGCTTCCTAAACACACGGCCATATCTAGTTTATTCTGCTTAGGAACCTGACAAGAACAGTAGATCCTCTTCAGTCCAATACACTATACTGCTGGGAACAGACAACAGTGCTATTAGTCCTGTGTATGGCAATGGCAGCACAATAGTGACTCTTCTTACCATAAAACAACTCTTGCTCGTAGGACCAGAAACTGCATGTGATTACACTCCATTTAGGACTGGGAAACAAACGCTAGCTCGCCTTACAAGAAACACACTCTGCTTTAGAGAAAAGAGCAGTCTTCTACTCTACTGTGTTTCCTATGGGGTCCAAACAGTGTGCTTGCTCAGAACAAAAGAACTGTGATTCCTACACACACCGACCATATCTAGTTCAACTCTGCTTAGGAAACTGACAAGAACAGTAGCTCCTATTTAGTCCAATACACTGCACTTGCTGGGAACAGACGCGTGTGCTATTTGCACTGTGTATGGCAATGGGAGCACAATAGTAACTTTCCTTACCAGAAAACAAGTCTTGCTCGTAGGACCGGAAACTGCCTGTGATTGAACTCCATTTAGTACTGGAAACAAACGCTAGCTCGCCTTACAAGAAACACACTCTGCTTTAGAGAAAAGAACACTCTGCTACTCTACTGTGTTTCCTATGGGGTGCAAACAGTGAGCTTGCTCAGAACAAAAGAACTGTGCTTCCTACACGGGAAATATCTAGCTCAACTCTGCTTAGTAAACTGACAAGAACAGTAGCTCCTATTCAGTCCAATATACTATACTTGCTGGGAACAGATGCGAGAGCTATTTGCACTGTGTATGGCATTTGGAGCGCAATAGTGACTCTTCTTACCAGAAAACAACTCTTGCTCGTAGGACCAAAAACTGCCTGTGACTCAACTCCATTTAGGACTGGAAAACAAACGCGAGCTTGCCTTACAAGAAACATACTCTGCTTTAGAGAAAAGAGCACTCTTCTACTCTACTGTGTTTCCTAAGGCGTCCGAACAGTGAGCTTGCTCAGAACA
Organism: Peromyscus eremicus; assembly: GCF_949786415.1. Classification (NCBI taxonomy): domain Eukaryota; kingdom Metazoa; phylum Chordata; class Mammalia; order Rodentia; family Cricetidae; genus Peromyscus; species Peromyscus eremicus. The sequence continues at coordinate 210,737 of NW_026734786.1, read as the reverse complement.
AAAGAACTGTGCTTCCTACACACACGGCCATTTCTAGTTCAACTCTGCTTAGGATCCTGACAAGAACAGTAGATCCTCTTCAGTCCAATACACTGTGCATGCTGGGAATAGACGCGAGTGCTCTTTGCCCTGTGTATGACAATGGGAGCACAATAGTGACTCTTCTTAGCAGAAAACAACTCTTGCTCGTAGGACCAGAAACTGCATGTGATGCAACTCCATTTAGGACTGGGAAACAAAAGCTAGCTCGCCTTACAAGAAACACACTCTGATTTAGAGAAAAAAGCACTCTTCTACTCTATTGTGTTTCCTAAGAGGTCCGAACAGTGAACTTGCTCAAACCAAAAGATCTGTGCTTCCTACACACACGGCCATATCTAGTTCAATTCTGCTTAGGATCCTGACAAGAACACTAGCTCCTCTTCAGTCCAATACACTGTACTTGCTGGGAACAGACTCCAGTTCTATTTGTCCTGTGTATGGCAATGGCAGCGCAATATTTACTATTCTTACCATAAAACAACTCTTGACAATAGGACCAGAAACTGCATGGGATTCAACTCCATTTAGGACTGGGAAACAAACGCTAGCTTGCCTTACAAGAAACACACTCTGCTTTTGAGAAAAGAGCACTCTTCTAGTCTACTGTGTTTCCTATGGTGTCCAAACAGTTAGCTTGCTCAGAACAAAAGAACTGTGCTTCCTACACACACCGACCATATCTAGTTCAACTCTGCTTAGGAAACTGACAAGAACAGTAGCTGCTATTTAGTCCAATACACTGTACTTGCTGGGAACAGACGCGAGTGCTATTTGCACTGTGTATGGCAATGTGAGCACAATAGTAACTTTCCTTACCAGAAAACAACTCTTGCTCATAGGACCGGAAACTGCCTGTGATTGAACTCCAATTAGGGCTAGGAAACAAACGCTAGCTCGCCTTACAAGAAACACAATCTGCTTTAGAGAAAAGAGCACTCTTCTACTCTACTGTGTTTCCTATGAGGTCCGAACAGTGAGCTTGCTCAGAACAAAAAAAAAAAACGTGATTCCTACACACACCGTCACACCTAGTTCAATTCTGCTTAGAAACCTGACAAGAACAGTAGATCCTCTTCAGTCCAATACACTGTACTGCTGAGAACAGACAACAGTGCTATTTGTCCTGTGTATGGCAATGGCAGCGCAATAGTGACTTTCCTTACCAGAAAACAACTCTTGCTCGTAGGACCAGAAACTGCATGTGATTCAACTCCATTTAGGACTGGGAAACAAACGCTAGCTCGCCTTACAAGAAACACACTCTGCTTTTGAGAAAAGAGCACTCTTCTACTCTACTGAGTTTCCTATGGGGTCCGAACAGTGAGCTTGCTCAGAAGAAAAGAACTGTGCTTCCTACACACACGGCCATATCTAGTTCAATTATGCTTAGGAACCTCACAAGAACAGTATATCCTCTTCAGTCCAATACACTGTACTTGCTGGGAACAGCCGCCAGTGGGATTTGTCCTGTGTATGGCAATGGCAGCGCAATAGTGACTCTTCTTACCATAAAACAACTCTTGCTCGTAGGACCAAAAACTGCCTGTGACAACTCCATTTAGGACTGGTAAACAAAGGCGAGCTCGCCTTACAAGAAACACACTCTGCTTTAGAGAAAAGAGCACTCTTCTACTCTACTGTGTTCCCTATGGGGTCCAAACAGTGAGCTTGCTCAGAACAAAAAAACTGTGCTTCCTACAAACATGGCCATATCTAGTTCAAGTCTGATTAGGAACCTGACAAGAACAGTAGATCCTCTTCCATCCAATGCACTGTACTTGCTGGGAAGAGACGCCAGTGCTATTTGTCCTGTGTATGGCAATGGCAGCGCAATAGTGACTCTTCTTACCAGAAAACAACTCTTGCTTTTAGGACCAGAAACTGCATGTGATTCAACTCCATTTAGGACTGGGAAACAAACGCTAGCTCGCCTTACAAGAAACACACTCTGCTTTAGAGAAAAGACTACTCTTCTACTCTACTGTGTTTCCTATGGGGTCCAAACAGTGAGCTTGCTCAGAACAAATGAACTGTGCTTCCTACACACGCGGGACATATCTCGTTCAACTCTGCTTAGCACACTGACAGAAACAGTAGCTCCTCTTCAGTCCCATACACTGTACTTGCTGGGAACAGACGCGAGTGCTATTTGCACTGTTTATGGCAATGGGAGCGCAATAGTGACTTTCCTTACCAAAAAACAACTCTTGCTCGTAGGACCAGAAACTGCATGTGATTCAACTCCATATAGAACTGGGAAACAAACGCTAGCTCGCCTTACAAGAAATACACTCTGCTTTTGAGAAAAGAGCATTCTTCTACTCTACTGTGTTTCCTATAGGGCCAAAACAGTGAGCTTGCTCAGAACAAAAGAACTGTGCTTCCTACACACACGGCCATATCTAGTTCAACTCTGCTTAGGAACCTGACAAGAACAGTAGATCCTCTTCAGTCCAATACACTGTACATGCTGGGAACAGACGCTTGTGCTATTTGCCCTGTGTATGACAATGGGAGCACAATAGTTACTCTTCTTACCGGAACACAACTCTTGCTCATAGGACCGGAAAGTGCATGTGATTCAACTCCATTTAAGACTGTGAAACAAACACTAACTCGCCTTACAAGAAACACACTCTGAGTTAGAGAAAAACGCACTCTTCTACTCTATTGTGTTTCCTAAGAGGTCTGAACAGTGAACTTGCTCAGAACAAAAGAACTGTGCTTCCTACACACACGGCCATATCTAGTTCAATTCTGCTTAGGAACCTGACAAGAACAGTAGATCCTCTTCAGTCCAATACACTGTACTTGCTGGGAAGAGACTCCAGTACTATTTGTCCTGTGTATGGCAATGGCAGCGGAATATTGACTCTTCTTACCAGAAAACAACTCTTGCTCATAGGACCGGAAACTGCCTGTGATTGAACTCCATTTAGGACTAGGAAACAAACGCTAGCTCGCCTTACAGGAAACACACTCTGCTTTTGAGAAAAGAGCACTCTTCTACACTACTGTGTTTCCTATGAGGTCCGAACAGTGAGCTTGCTGAGAACAAAAAATCGAGCTTCCTACACACACCACCACACCTAGTTCAATTCTGCTTAGGAACCTGACAAGAACAGTAGATCCTCTTCAGTCCGATATGGTGTACTTCCTGGGATCAAAAACGAGTGCTATTTGCACTGTGTATGGCAATGGGAGCGCAATAGAGACTTTCCTTACCAGAAAACAACTCTTGCTCGTAGGACCAGAAACTGCATGTGATTCAACTCAATTTAGGACTGGGAAACAAATGCTAGCTCGCCTTACATGAAACACACTCTGCTTTTGAGAAAAGAGCACTCTTCTACTCTACTATCTTTCCTATGGTGTCCGAACAGTGAGCTTGCTCAGAACAAAAGAACTGTGCTTCCTACACACACGGGCCATATCTAGTTCAACTCTGCTTAGGAAACTGACAAGAACAGTAGCTCCTATTCAGTCCAATACACTGTACTTGCCGGGAACAGATGCGTGTGCTATTTGCACTGTGTATGGCTATTTGAGCACAATAGTGACTCGTCTTACCAGAAAACAACTCTTGCTCGTAGGACAAAAAACTGCATGTGACTCAACTCCATTTATGACTGGGAACCATCGCTAGCTCGCCTTCCAAGAAACACACTCTGCTTTTGAGGAAAGAGCACTCTATACTCTACTGTGTTTCCTATGGGTTCCGAACAGTGAGCTTGCTCAAAAGAAAAAAACTGTGCTTCCTACACACACGGCCATATGTAGTTCAAGTCTGCTTAGGAACCTGACAAGAACAGTAGATCCTCTTCCATCCAATACACTGTACTTGCTGGGAAAAGACGCCAGTGTTATTTGTCCTGTGTATGGCAATGGCAGCTCAATAGTGACTCTTCTTACCAGAAAACAACTCTTGCTTGTAGGACCAGAAACTGCATGTGATTCAACTCCATTTAGGACTGGGAAACAAACGGTAGCTCGCCTTACAAGAAACACACTCTGCTTTTGAGAAAAGAGCACTCTTCTACTCTACTGTTTTTCCTATGGTGTCCAAACAGTGAGCTTGCTCAGAACAAAAGAACTGTGCTTCCTACACACATGAGCCATATCTAGTTTAACTCTGCTTAGGAAACTGACAAGAACAGTACCTCCTCTTCAGTCCAATACACTGTACATGCTGGGAACAGACGCGAGTGCTATTTGCACTGTGTATGTCAATGGGAGCGCAATAGTGACTTTCCTTACCAGAAAACAACTCTTGCTCGTAGGACCAGAAACTGTATGTGATTCAACTCCATTTAGGACTGGGAAACAAATGCTAGCTCGCCTTACAAGAAATACAATCTGCTTTAGAGAAAAGAGCACTCTTCTACTCTACTGTGTTTCCTATGGGGTCCAAACAGTGAGCTTGCTCAGAAAAAAAAAAAACTGTGCTTCCTACACACACGGCCATATCTAGTTCAATTCTGCTTATAAAACTGACAAGAACAGTAGATCCTCTTCAATCCAATACACTCTACTTCCTGGGAACAGACGCCAGTGCTATTTGTCCGGTGTATGGCAATGGCAGCATAATAGTGACTCTTCTTACCAGAAACAACTCTTGCTCCTAGGACCAGAAACTGCATGGCATTCAACTCCATTTAGGACTGGGAAACAAACACTAGCTTGCCTTACAAGAAACACACTCTGCTTTTGAGAAAAGAGCCCTCTTCTACTCTAAAGTGTTTCCTGTAGGGCCTGAACAGTGAGCTTGCTCAGAACAAAAGAACTGTGCTTCCAACACACACGGCCATATCTAGTTCAATTCTGATTAGTAACCTGACAAGAACAGTAGATCCTCTTCAGTCCAATACACTGTACTTGCTGGCAAAAGACGGCAGTGCTATTTGTCCTGTGTATGGCAATGGCAGCGCAATAGTGACTATTCTTACCATAAAAAACTCTAGCTCGTAGCACCAGAAACTGCATGTGATTCAACTCCATTTAGGACTGGGAAACAAACGCTAGCTCGCCTTACAAGAAACACACTCTGCTTTAGAGAAAAGAGCACTCTTCTACTGTACTGTGTTTCCTATAGCGCCAGAACAGTGAGCTTGCTCAGAACAAAAGAACTGAGCTTTCTAAACACAAGGGCCATATCTAGTTCAACTCTGCTTTGGAAACTGACAAGAACAGAAGCTCCTCTTCAGTCCAATACACTGTACTTGCTGGGAACAGACGCGAGTGCTATTTGCACTGTGTATGTCAATGGGAGCGCTATAGTGAATTTCCTTACCAGAAAACAACTCTTGCTCGTAGGACCAGAAACTGTATGTCATTCAACGCCATTTAGGACTGGGAAACAATTGCTAGCTCGCCTTACAAAAACACAATCTGCTTTAGAGAAAAGAGCACTCTTCTACTCTACTGTGTTTCCTATGGGGTCCGAACAGTGAACTTGTTCAGAACAAAAAAAAACTGTGCTTCCTACACACACGGCCATATCTAGTTCAATTCTGCTTATAAACCTGACAAGAACAGTAGATCCTCTTCAGTCCAATACACTGTACTTCCTGGCAACAGACGCCAGTGCTATTTGTCCTGTGTATGGCAATGGCAGCGCAATAGTGACTCTTCTTACCAGAAAACAACTCTTGCTCGTAGGACAAAAAACTGCATGTGATTCAACTCCATTTAGGACTGGGAAACAAACGCTAGCTCGCCTTACAAGAAACACATTCTGCTTTAGAGAAAAGAGCACTCTTCTACTCTACTGTGTTTCCTTTAGGGTCAGAACAGTGAGCTTGCTCAGAACAAAAGAACTGTGCTTCCTACACATGGGCCATATCTAGTTCAACTCTGCTTAGGAAACTGACAAGAGCAGTAGCTCCTCTTCAGTCTGATACACTGTACTTGCTGGGACCAGACGCGAGTGCTATTTGCACTCTGTATGGCAATGGGAGCACAATAGTGACTTCCTTACCAGAAAACAACTCTTGCTCGTAGGACCAGAAACTGCATGTGAATCCACTCCATTTAGGACTGGGAAACAAACGCTGGTCGACTTACAAGAAACACACTCTGCTTTTGAGAAAAGAGCACTGTTCTACTCTACTGTGTTTCCTATAGTGCCAGAACAGTGAGCTTGCTCAGAACAAAAGAACTGTGCTTCCTACACACACGGCCATATCTAGTTCAACTCTGCTTAGGAACCTGACAAGAACAGTAGATCCTCTTCAGTCCAATACACTGTACATACTGGGAACAGACGCCAGTGCTATTTGCCCTGTGTATGACAATTGGAGCACAATAGTGACTCTTCTTACCAGAAAACAACTCTTGCTCGTAGGACAGGAAACTGCATGTGATTCAACTCCATTTAGGCCTGGGAAACAAACGCTAGCTGGCCTTACAAGAAACACACTCTGCTTAGAGATAATAGCACTCTTCTACTCTACTGTGTTTCCTATAGGGCCAGAACAGTGAGCTTGCTCAGAACAAAAGAACTGTGCTTCCTACACACACGGCCATATCTAGTTCAATTCTGCTTATAAAACTGACAAGAACAGTAGATCCTCTTCAATCCAATATACTCTACTTCCTGGGAACAGACGCCAGTGCTATTTGTCCTGTGTATGGCAATGGCAGCATAATAGTGACTCTTCTTACCAGAAACAACTCTTGCTCCTAGGACCAGAAAATGCATGGCATTCAACTCCATTTAGGACTGGGAAACAAACACTAGCTTGCCTTACAAGAAACACACTCTGCTTTTGAGAAAAGAGCCCTCTTCTACCCTAAAGTGTTTCCTGTAGGGCCAGAACAGTGAGCTTGCTCAGAACAAAAGAACTGTGCTTCCAACACACACGGCCATATCTAGTTCAATTCTGATTAGGAACCTGACAAGAACAGTAGATCCTCTTCAGTCCAATACACTGTACTTGCTGGCAACAGACGGCAGTGCTATTTGTCCTGTGTATGGCAATGGCAGCGCAATAGTGACTATTCTTACCATAAAAAACTCTAGCTCGTAGCACCAGAAACTGCATGTGATTCAACTCCATTTAGGACTGGGAAACAAACGCTGGCTCGCCTTACAAGAAACACACTCTGCTTTAGAGAAAAGAGCACTCTTCTACTGTACTGTGTTTCCTATAGCGCCAGAACAGTGAGCTTGCTCAGAACAAAAGAACTGAGCTTTCTACACACAAGGGCCATATCTAGTTCAACTCTGCTTTGGAAACTGACAAGAACAGAAGGTCCTCTTCAGTCCAAAACACTGTACTTGCTGGGAACAGACGCGAGTGCTATTTGCTCTGTGTATGACAATGGGAGCACAATAGTGACTCTTCTTACCAGAAAACAACTCTTGCTCATAGGACCAGAAACTGCATGTGATTCAACTCGTTTTAGGACTGGGAAACAAACGATAGCTCGTTTTACAAGAAACACACTCTGCTTTTGAGAAAAGAGCACTCTTCTACTCTACAGTGTTTCCTATCGGGCCAGAACAGTGAGCTTGCTCACAACAAAAGAACTGTGCTTCCTACACACACGGATCATATCTAGTTCAACTCTGCTTAGGAAACTGACAAGAACAGTAGCTCCTATTCAGTCCAATACACTGTACTTGCGGGGAACAGACGCGAGTGCTATTTGCACTGTGTATGGCAATTGGAGCGCAGTAGTGACTCTTCTTACCAGAAAACAACTCTTGCTCCTAGGACCAGAAACTGCATTGGATTCAACTCCATTTAAGACTGGGAAACAAATGCTAGCTCGCCTTACAAGAAACACACTCTGCTTTTGAGAAGAGAGCACTCTTCTACTCTACTGTGTTTCCAAAGGGGTCCAAACAGTGAGCTTGCTCAGAACAAAAGAACTGTGCTTCCTACACACACGGACCATATCTAGTTCAACTCTGCTTAGGAAACTGACAAGAACAGTAGCTCCTCTTCAGTCCAATACACTGTACTTGCTGGGAACAGACGCGAGTGCTATTTGCACTGTGTATGGCAATGAAAGTGCAATAGTGACTTTCCTTACCAGAAAACAACTCTTGCTCGTAGGACCAGAAACTGCTTGTGATTCAACTCCATTTAGGACTGGAAAACAAATGCTAGCTCCCCTTACATGAAACACGCTCTGCTTTTGAGAAAAGAGCACTCTTCTACTCTAAAGTGTTTCCTATAGGGCCAGAACAGTGAGCTTGCTGAGAACAAAAGAACTGTGCTTCCTACACACACGGGCCATATCTAGTTCAACTCTGCTTAGGAAACTAACAAGAACAGTAGCTCCTCTTCAGTCCGATACACTGTAATAGCTGGGAACACACGCGAGTGCTATTTGCACTGTGTACGTCAATGAGAGCGCAATAGTAACTTTCCTTACCAGAAAACAACTCTTGCTCGTAGGACCAGAAACTGCATGTGATTCAACTCCATTTAGGACTGGGAAACAAATGCTAGCTCGCCCTACATGAAACACACACTCCTTTTGAGAAAAGAGCACTCTTCTACTCTACTGTGTTTCCTATGAGGTCCGAAAAGTGAGCTTGCTCAGAACAAAAGAACTGTGCTTCCTACACACACGGGCCATATCTAGTTCAACTCTGCTTAGGAAACTGACATGAACAGTAGATCCTCTTCAGTCCAATACACTGTACTTGCTGGGAACCGATGCAAGTGCTTTTGCACTGTGTATGGCAAAGGGAGTGCAATAATGACTCTTCTTACCAGAAAAAAACTCTTGCTCGTAGGACCAAAAACTGCATGTGTCTCAACTCCATTTAGGACTGGGAAAGAAACGCTAGCTCGCCTTACAAGAAAAACACTCTGCTTTTGAGAAAAGAGCACTCTTCTAAAATACTGTGTTTCCTACAGGGAAAGAACAGTGAGCTTGCTCAGAACAAAGAACTGTGCTTCCTACACACATGGCCGTATCTAGTTCAATTCTGCTTATGAACCTGACAAGAACAGTAGATCCTCTTCAGTCCAATACACTGTACAGGCTTCGAACAGACGCCAGTGCTATTTGCCCTGTGTAAAACAATGGGAGCACAATAGTGACTCTTCTTACCAGAAAACAACTCTTGCTCGTAGGAACAGAAACTGCATGTGACTCAACTCCATTTAGGACTGGGAAACAAACGCTAGCTCGCCTTACAAGAAACACACTCTGCTTTTGAAAAAAGAGCACTCTTCTACCCTACTGTGTTTCCTATGTAGTCCGAACAGTGAGCTTGCTCAGAACAAAAAAACTGTGCTTCCTCCACACACGGCCATATCTAGTTCAATTCTGCTTAGGAACCTGACATGAACAGTAGATCCTCTTCAGTCCAATACACTGTACTTGCTGGGAACAGACAACAGTGCTATTTGTCCTGTGTATGACAATGGCAGCACAATAGTGACTCTTCTTACAAGAAAAGAACTCTTGCTCGTAGGACCAGAAACTGCATGGGATTCAACTCCATTTAGGACTGGGAAACAAACGCTCTCTCGCTTTACAAGAAACACACTCTTCTTTTGAGAAAAGAGCACTCTTCTACTCTACTGTGTTTCCTATGGGGTCCAAACAGTGAGCTTGCTCAGAACAAAAGAACTGTGCTTCCTACACACATCAACCATATCTAGTTCAACTCTGCTTTGGAAATTGACAAGAACAGAAGCTGCTCTTCAGTCCAATACACTGTACTTGCTGGGAACAGACGCGAATGCTATTTGCACTGTGTATGGCAATGGGAGCACAATAGTGACTTCCTTACCAGAAAACAACTCTTGCTCGTAGGACCAGTAACTGCATGTGATTTAACTCCATTTAGGACTGGGAAACAAACGCTAGCTCGCCTTACAAGAAACACACTCTGCTTTTGAGAAAAGAGCACTCTTCTACTCTACTGTGTTTCCTATGTGGTCTGAACAGTGAGCTTGCTCAGAACAAAAAAACTGTGCTTCCTCCACACACGGCCATATCTAGTTCAATTCTGCTTAGGAACCTGACATGAACAGTAGATCCTCTTCAGTCCAATACACTGTACTTGCTGGGAACAGACAACAGTGCTATTTGTCCTGTGTATGGCAATGGCAGCACAATAGTAACTCTTCTTACGAGAAAAGATCTCTTGCTCGTAGGACCAGAAACTGCATGGGATTCAACTCCATTTAGGACTGGGAAACAAACGCTAGCTCGCCTTACAAGAAACACACTCTGCTTTTGAGAAAAGAGCACTCTTCTACTCTAAAATGTTTCCTATAGGGCCAGAAGAGTGAGCTTGCTGAGAACAAAAGAACTGTGCTTCCTACACACACGGGCCATATCTAGTTCAACTCTGCTTAGGAAACTAACAAGAACAGTAGCTCCTCTTCAGTTCGATATACTGTAATAGCTGGGAACACACTCGAGTGCTATTTGCACTGTGTATGTCAATGAGAGCGCAATAGTGACTTTCCTTACCAGAAAACAACTCTTGCTCGTAGGACCAGAAACTGCATGTGATTCAACTCCATTTAGGACTGGGAAACAAATGCTAGCTTGCCTTACATGAAACACACACTGCTTTTGAGAATAGAGCACTCTTCTACTCTACTGTGTTTCCTATGGGGTCCGAAAAGTGAGCTTGCTCAGAACAAAAGAACTGTGCTTCCTACACACACGGGCCATATCTATTTCAACTCTGCTTAGGAAACTGACATGAACAGTAGATCCTCTTCAATCCGATACACTGTACTTGCTGGGAACAGATGCAAGTGCTATTTGCACTGTGTATGGCAATGGGAGTGCAATAGTGACTCTTCTTACCAGAAAACAACTCTTGCTCCTAGGACCAGAAACTGCATGTGTCTCAACTCCATTTAAGACTGGGAAACAAACGCTAGCTCGCCTTACAAGAAAAACACTCTGCTTTTGAGAAAAGAGCACTCTTCTACTCTTCTGTGTTTCCTATAGGGCCAGAACAGTGAGCTTGTTCAGAACAAAAGAACTGTGCTTCCTTCACACGGGCCATATCTAGTTCAACTCTGCTTAGGAAACTGACAAGAACAGTAGCTCCTCTTCAGTCCGATACACTGTACTTGTTGGGAATGGACCGAGTGCTATTTGTACTATGTATGGCAATGGGAGCGCAATAGTGACTTTCCTTACCAGAAAACAACTCTTGCTCGTAGGACCAGAAACTGCATGTGATTCAACTCCATTTAGGACTGGGAAACAAATGCTAGTTCGCCTTACATGAAACACACTCTGCTTTTGAGAAAAGAGCACTCTTCTCCTCTACTGTGTTTCCTATGGGGTCCGAACAGTGAGCTTGCTCAGAACAAAAGAACTGTGCTTCCTACACACACGGGCCATATCTAGTTCAACTCTGCTTAGGAAACTGACAGTACAGTAGCTCCTATTCAGTCCGATACACTGTACTTGCTGGGAACAGACGCGAGTGCTATTTGTAATGTGTATGGCAATGGGAGCGCAATAGTGACTTTCCTTACCAGAAAACAACTCTTGCTCGTAGGACCAGAAACTGCATGTGATTCAACTCCATTTAGGACTAGGAAACAAACGCTAGCTCGCCTTACAAGAAATACACTCTGCTTTTGAGAAAAGATCACTGCTGTGGGATGTATGGCAAATGTGTTGCTAATTAATCAATAAAACACTGATTGGCCGTTGGCTAGGCAGGAAGTGTAGGCGGGGCAACGAGGAGAATAAAGCAGGGAAGTGGAAGGCTGAGAGAGAGACACTGCCAGCCGCCATCAGGACAAGGAAGATGTAAGGTACCAGTAAGCCATGAGCCATGTGGCAAAGTAAAAATTAATAGAAATCTGCTAAATATAAGAGTAAGAGCTAGACAATAACAGGCCTTAGCTAATGGCCAAGCAGTTTAAATAATGTAAGAGTCTTTGTGTTTATTTTATAAGTGGGCTCTGAGACTGGCGGGACTTGGTGGTGGGAGCTGGAGAGAAATTCTCCAGCAACAAATGGCGTCCAATGTGTTGGCAAGAGTTTCCACCTAAAAACTGAGAAAAAAGATTCTAAAACGGAGCTAAAAACAGCTCCTAGTTGTCTCTTTCAAGCTAGTGGCAGCCTGCGTGTTTGAGCTACTATGGCGGGTTCCTGGCGTGCATGCTTGACCTGCAGTATGGCTGGAATGAGGCCTCTGCAAGTGGCACATTAAGCTGTGTGGTGGATTTAGCCTTTGCTAGTACAAAACAAAACAAAACAAAAAAAAAAGAGATTTCTGGGCTACACGCTGCTTTGATAGAAGCAGAGACCCACTATTTCTGAGAGTTGATGGCTCCCAGAGCTGGCGGAAAACGTAGCCATGTTGGGAATCTGAGGTGGGCGGAGCCAGCAGCCACAGCTGCTGCAGTTTAAAGCAATAGATTCACAATAAGACAGATTCAGATGTAATAGTTTACAATGTGTGTAAAAGATATGTAGGCTTGAAAGAGACAAAAAAGGTGATATATAGAGTTATAGAAACAAATACATAGTTTTAAAAAATAAAGTCATTAAAGAGACAGTAAAGGTAGTATAAAAAATAAGCCACGTAAAAATGGATATTACACAGAGAATCTGGATTGTGTTGTCGTTGGGACTTTTAACTGCAGAAAAACATTTGATTGTAAAAGCTGTAGAGTTATGCCAAAATGTATATTTTAAAGATACCTTGACTTCAAAATTTGGATGTAAGGATATGTTGCTTTGGAAAAGAGTCTCTTTTGTTTCCACAGAAAGCCAGAGGCTATGGATTTGTTCAAGATTAAGATACATCAGGTTTGACCAGCCAAGACCCCCTGAAGGTCTCCTATGACACCATGGCCCAGATGATCCAACATCCAGAATGGTTTAAAGGCATCTGGCTCAGACGATACAGCCTCATGGACTATTCCATAATTCTAAATTTTTTTTGTTTCCCCACAAGATACAGCGCCCCCTTCCAGCAGGAAGTAGTAAGAAAAGCTACGCCCAAATCCCAAATTATATGTAATTTTACTTTTTAAGGTTAAAACCTTCCTTTTTGAAAAAAAAAGGGGGGAAAGTGCTGTGGGATGTATGGCAAATGTGTTGCTAATTAATCAATAAAACACTGATTGGCCGTTGGCTAGGCAGGAAGTGTAGGCGGGGCAAGGAGGAGAATAAAGCAGGGAAGTGGAAGGCTGAGAGAGAGACACTGCCAGCCGCCATCAGGACAAGGAAGATGTAAGGTACCAGTAAGCCATGAGCCATGTGGCAAAGTAAAGATTAATAGAAATTGGCTAAATATAAGAGTAAGAGCTAGACAATAACAGGCCTGAGCTAATGGCCAAGCAGTTTAAATAATGTAAGAGTCTGTGTGTATATTTTATAAGTGGGCTCTGAGACTGGCGGGACTTGGTGGTGGGAGCTGGAGAGAAATTCTACAGCAACAGAGCACTCTTCTACTCTACTGTGTTTCCTATGGGGTCCAAACAGTGAGCTTGCTCAGAACAAAAGAACTGTGCTTCCTACACACATGGACCATATCTAGTTCAACTCTGCTTAGGAAACTGACAAGAACAGTAGCTCCTATTCAGTCCAATACACTGTACTTGCTGGGAACAGACGCGAGTGCTATTTGCACTGTGTATGGAATTTGGAGCGCAATAGTGACTCTTCTTACCAGAAAACAACTCTTGCACTTAGGAACAAAAACTGCCTGTGACTCAACTCCATTTATGACTGGGAAACAAACGCTAGCTCGCCTTACAAGAAACACACTCTGCTTTAGAGAAAAGAGCACTCTTCTACTCTACTGTGTTTCCTATAGGGCCAGAACAGTGAGCTTGCTCAGAACAAGAGAACTGTGCTTCCTACACACACGGGAAATATCTCGTTCAACTCTGCTTAGGAAACTGACAAGAACAGTAGCTCCTCTTCAGTCCGATACACTGTACTTGCTGGGAACAGACGCGAGTGCTATTTGCACTGTGTATGGCAGTGGGAACACAATAGTGACTTTCCTTACCAGAAAAAAACTCTTGCTCGTAGGACGAGAAACTGCATGTGATTCAACTCCATTTAGGACTGGGAAACAAACGCTAGCTCGCCTTACAAGAAACACACTCTGCTTTTGAGAAAAGAGCACTCTTCTACTCTACTGTGTTTCCTATAGGGAAAGAACAGTGAGCTTGCTCAGAACAAAGAACTGTGCTTCCTACACACATGGCCGTATCTAGTTCAATTCTGCTTAGGAACCTGTCAAGAACAGTAGATCCTCTTCAGTCCAATACACGGTACATGCTGGGAACAGACGCCAGTGCTATTTGCCCTGTGTAAAACAATGGGAGCACAATAGTGACTCTTCTTACCAGAAAAAAACTCTTGCTCGTAGGACCAGAAACTGCATGTGATTCAACTCCATTTAGGACTGGGAAACAAACGCTAGCTCGCCTTACAAGAAACAAACTCTGCTTCTGAGAAAAGAGCACTCTTCTACTCTTCTGTGTTTCCTATAGGGCCAGAACAGTGAGCTTGCTCAGAACAAAAGAACTGTGCTTTCTACACGCACGGGCCATATCTAGTTCAACTCTGCTTAGGAAACTGACAAGAACAGTAGCTCCTCTTCAGTCCAATACACTGTACTTGCTGGGAATAGACGTGAGTGCTATTTGCACTGTTTATGGTAAAGGGAGAAAAATAGTGACTTTCCTTTCCAGAAAACATCCCTTGTTGGTTGGACCAGAAACTGCATGTGATTCAACTCCATTTAGGACTGGGAAACAAAAGCTAGCTCACCTTACAAGAAACACACTCTGTTTTAGAGAAAAGAGCACTCTTCTACTCTACTGTGTTTCCTATGGTTTCCGAACAGTGAGCTTGCTCAGAACAAAACAACTGTGCTTCCTACACACACGGCCATATCTAGTTCAAGTCTGCTTAGGAACCTGACAAGAACAGTAGATCCTCTTCAGTCCAATACACTATACTTGCTGGGAACAGACGCCAGTGCTATTTGTCCTGTGTATGGCAATGGCAGCACAATAGTGACTCTTCTTACCAGAAAACAACTCTTGCTCGTAGGACCAGAAACTGCATGTGATTCCACTCCATTTAGGACTGGGAAACAAACTCTAGCTTGCTTTACAAGAAACACACTCTGCTTTTGAGAAAAGAGCACTCTTCTACTCTACTGTGTTTCCTATGGGGTCCGAACAGTGAGCTTGCTCAGAACAAAAGAACTGTGCTTCCTACATATACGGCCATATCTAGTTCAACTCTGCTTAGGAAACTGACAAGAGCAATAGCTCCTCTTCCTTCCAATACACTGTACTTGCAGGGAACAAACGCGAGTGCTCTTTGCACTGTGTATGGCAATTGGAGCACAATAGTGACTTGTCTTACCAGAAAACAACTCTTGCTCGTAGGACAAAAAACTGCATGTGACTCAACTCCATTGAGGACTGGGAAACAAACACTAGCTCGACTTCCAAGAAACACACTCTGCTTCTGAGAAAAGAGCACTCTTCTACTCTACTGTGTTTCCTATAGAGCCAGAAGAGTGAACTTGCTCAGAACATTAGAACTGTGCTTCCTACACACACGGCCATATCTAGTTCAATTCTGCTTAGGAACCTGACAAGAACAGTAGATCCTCTTCTGTACAATACACTGTACTTGCTGGGAACAGACGCGAGTGCTATTTGCACTGTGTATGGCAATGGAAGCGCAATAGTGACTCTTCTTAAGAGAAAAAAACTCTTGCTCGTAGGACCAGAAACTGCATGTGATTCAACTCCATTTAGGACTGGGAAACAAATGCTAGCTCGCCTTACAAGAAACACACTCTGTTTTTGAGAAAAGAGCACTCTTCTACTCTACTGTGTTTCCTATGGGGTCCGAACAGTGAGCTTGCTCAGAACAAAAGAACTGTGCTTTCTACACACGGGCCATATCTAGTTCAACTCTGCTTAGGAAACAAACAAGAACAGTAGCTCCCCTTCAGTCCGATACACTGTACTTGCAGGGAACAGACGCGAGTGCTATTTGCACTGTGTATGGCATTGGAGCACAATAGTGACTCGTTTTACGAGAAAAAAACTCTTGCTCGTAGGACAAAAAACTGCATGTGACTCAACTCCATTGAGGACTGGGAAACAAACACTAGCTCGACTTCCAAGAAACACACTCTGCTTCTGAGAAAAGAGCACTCTTCTACTCTACTGTGTTTCCTATAGAGCCAGAAGAGTGAACTTGCTCAGAACATTAGAACTGTGCTTCCTACACACACGGCCATATCTAGTTCAATTCTGCTTAGGAACCTGACAAGAACAGTAGATCCTCTTCTGTACAATACACTGTACTTGCTGGGAACAGACGCCAGTGCTATTTGTCCTGTGTATGGCAATGGCAGCGCAATAGTGACTCTTCTTACCATAAAACAACCCTTGCTCATAGGACTAGAAACTGCATGTGATTCAACTCCATTTAGGACTGGGAAACAAACGCTAGCTCGACTTACAAGAAACACACTCTGCTTTAGGGAAAAGAGCACTCTTCTACTCTATTGTGTTTCCTATAGGGCCAGAACAGTGAGCTTGCTCAGAACAAAAGAACTGTGCTTCCTACACAGGGGCCATAACTAGTTCAACTCTGCTTAGGAAACTGACAAGAACAGTAGCTCCTCTTCAGTCCGATACACTGTACTTGCTGGGAAAAGACGCGAGTGCTATTTGCACTGTGTATGGCAATGGAAGCGCAATAGTGACTCTTCTTAAGAAAAAACAACTCTTGCTCGTAGGACCAGAAACTGCATGTGATTCAACTCCATTTAGGACTGGGAAACAAATGCTAGCTCGCCTTACAAGAAACACACTCTGTTTTTGAGAAAAGAGCACTCTTCTACTCTACTGTTTTTCCTATGGGGTCCGAACAGTGAGCTTGCTCAGAACAAAAGAACTGTGCTTTCTACACACACGGGCCATATCTAGTTCAACTCTGCTTAGGAAACAAACAAGAACAGTAGCTCCTCTTCAGTCCGATACACTGTACTTGCGGGGAACAGACGCGAGTGCTATTTGCACTGTGTATGGCATTGGAGCACAATAGTGACTTGTCTTACCAGAAAACAACTCTTGCTCGTAGGACAAAAAACTGCAAGTGACTCAACTCCATTGAGGACTGGGAAACAAACGCTAGCTCGCCTTCCAAGAAACACACTCTGCTTTTGAGAAAAGAGCACTCTTCTACTCTACTGTGTTTCCTATGGGGTCTGAACAGTGAGCTTGCTCAGAACAAAAGAACTGTGCTTCCTACACACACGGCCATATCTAGTTCAATTCTGCTTAGGAACCTGACAAGAACAGTAGATTCTCTTCTGTACAATACACTGTACTTGCTGGGAACAGACGCCATTGCTATTTGTCCTGTGTATGGCAATGGCAGCGCAATAGTGACTCTTCTTACCAGAAAACAACTCTTTCTTGTAGGACCAGAAACTGCATGTGATTCAACTCCATTTAGGACTGGGAAATAAAAGCCAGCTCACCTTACAAGAAACACACTCTGCTTTAGAGAAAAGAGCACTCTTCTACTCTACTGTGTTTCCTATAGGGGCAGAACAGTGAGCTTGCTCAGAACAAAAGAACTGTGCTTCCTACACACGGGCCATATCTAGTTCACCTCTGCTTAGGAAACTGACAAGAACAGTAGCTCCTCTTCAGTCCGATACACCTTACTTGCTGGGAACAGACGCGAGTGCTATTTGCACTGTGTATGTCAATGGGAGCGCAATAGTGACATTCCTTACCAGAAAACAACTCTTGCTCGTAAGACCAGAAACTGCATGAGATTCAACTCCATTTAGGACTGGGAAACAAATGCTAGCTCGCCTTACATGAAACACACTCTGCTTTTGAGAAAAGAGCACTCTTCTACTCTACTGTGTTTCCTATGGGGTCCGAACAGTGATCTTGCTCAGAACAAAAGAACTGTGCTTCCTACACACATGGGCCATATCTAGTTCAACTCTGCTTAGGAAACTGACAAGAACAGTAGCTCCTCTTCAGTCCGATACACTGTACTTGCTGGGAATAGACGCGAGAGCTATTTGCACTATGTATGGCAAGGGGAGCGCAATAGTGACTTTCCTTACCAGAAAACAACTCTTGCTCTTAGGACCAGAAACTGCATGAGATTCAACTCCATTTAGGACTGGGAAACAAACGCGAGCTCGCTTTACAAGAAACATACTCTGCTTTTGAGAAAAGAGCACTCTTCTACTCTACTGTGTTTCCTATGGTGTCCGAACAGTGAGCTTGCTCAGAACAAAAGAACTGTGCTTCCTACACACACGGCCATATCTAGTTCAAGTCTGCTTAGGAACCTGACAAGAACAGTAGATCCTCTTCAGTCCAATACACTATACTTGCTGGGAACAGACGCCAGTGCTATTTGTCCTGTGTATGGCAATGGCAGCACAATAGTGACTCTTCTTACCAGAAAACAACTCTTGCTCATAGGACCAGAAACTGCATGTGATTCCACTCCATTTAGGACTGGGAAACAAACTCTAGCTCGCTATACATGAAACACACTCTGCTTTTGAGAAAAGAGCACTCTTCTACTCTACTGTGTTTCCTATGGGGTCTGAACAGTGAGCTTGCTCAGAACAAAAGAACTGTGCTTCCTACACACATGGGCCATATCTAGTTCAACTCTGCTTAGGAAACTGACAAGAACAATAGCTCCTCTTCCTTCCAATACACTGTACTTGCAGGGAACAGACGGGAGTGCTATTTGCACTGTGTATGGCAATTGGAGCACAATAGTGACTTGTCTTACCAGAAAACAACGCTTGCTCGTAGGACAAAAAACTGCATGTGACTCAACTCCATTTAGGACTAGGAAACAAACGCTAGCTCGCCTTACAAGAAACACACTCTGCTTCAGAGAAAAGAGCACTCTTCTACTCTACTGTGTTTCCTATAGGGCCAGAACAGTGAGCTTGCTCAGAACATAAGAACTGTGCTTCCTACACACGGTCCATATCTAGTTGAACTCTGCTTAGGAAACTTACAAGAACAGTAGCTCCTATTCAGTCCAATTCACTGTACTTGCTGGGAAAAGATGCGAGTGCTATTTGCCTTGTGTAGAGCAATGGGAGCACAATAGTGACTTTCCTTACCAGAAAACAGCTCTTTTTCGTAGGACCAGAAACTGCATGTGATTCAACTCCATTTAGGACAAGGAAACAAACGCTAGCTCGTCTTACAAAAACACACTCTGCTTTTGAGAAAAGAGCACTCTTCTACTCTACTGTGTTTCCAATAGGGCCAGAACAGTGAGCTTGTTCAGAACATAAGAACTGTGCTTCCTACACACACGGGCCATATCTAGTTCAACTCTGCTTAGGAAACTGACAAGAACAGTAGCTCCTCTTCAGTCCGATACACTGTACTTGCTGGGAATAGACACGAGAGCTATTTGCACTATGTATGGCAAGGGGAGCGCAATAGTGACTTTCCTTACCAGAAAACAACTCTTGCTCTTAGGACCAGAAACTGCATGAGATTCAACTCCATTTAGGACTGGGAAACAAACGCGAGCTCGCCTTACAAGAAACATACTCTGCTTTTGAGAAAAGAGCACTCTTCTACTCTACTGTGTTTCCTATGGTGTCCGAACAGTGAGCTTGCTCAGAACAAAAGAACTGTGCTTCCTACACACACGGGCCATATCTAGTTCAACTCTGCTTAGGAAACGGACAAGAACAGTAGCTCCTCTTCAGTCCAATACACTGTACTTGCGGGGAACAGACGCCAGTGCTATTTGCACTGTGTATGGCAATTGGAGCACAATAGTGACTTGTCTTACGAAAAAACAACTCTTGCTCGTAGGACAAAAAACTGCATGTGACTCAACTCCATTTAGGACTGGGAAACAAACGCTAGCTCGACTTCCAAGAAACACAATCTGCTTTTGAGAAAAGAGCACTCTTCTACTCTACTGTGTTTCCTAGGTGTTCCGAAAAGTGAGCTTGCTCAAAACAAAAAAACTGTGCTTCCTACACACACGGCCATATCTGTTCAAGTCTGCTTAGGAACCTGACAAGAACAGTAGATCCTCTTCAGTCCAATACACTGTACTTGCTGGGAAGAGACGCCAGTGCTATTTGTCCTGTGTATGGCAATGGCAGCGCAATAGTGACTCTTCTTACCAGAAAACAACTCTTGCTCATAGGACCAGAAACTGCATGTGATTCAACTCCATTTAGGACTGGGAAATAAACTCTAGCTCGCTTTACAAGAAACACACTCTGCTTTTGAGAAAAGAGCACTCTTCTACTCTACTGTGTTTCCTATAGGGCCAGAACAGTGAGGTTGCTCAGAAAAAAAGAATTGTACTTCCTACACACACGGGCCATATCTAGTTCAACTCTGCTTAGGAAACTGAGAAGAACAGTAGCTCCTCTTCGGTCCAATACAATGTACTTGCTGGGAATAGACGGGAGGGCTATTTGCACTGTGTATGGCAATGGGAGCGCAATTGTGATTTCCTTACCGGAAAACAACTCTTGCTCGTAGGACCAGAAACTGCGTGTGATTCCACACCATTTAGGACTGGGAAACAAACGCTAGCTAGCCTTACAAGAAACACACTCTGCTTTAGAGAAAAGAGCACTCTTCTACTCTACTGTGTTTCCTATGTGGTCCAAACAGTGAGCTTGTTCAGAACAAAAGAACTGTGATTCCTACACACACGGACCATATCTAGTTCAACTCTGCTTAGGAAACTGACAAGAACAGTAGCTCCTATTCAGTCCAATACACTGTACTTGCTGGGAAAAGACGCGAGTGCTATTTGCCTTGTGTAGGGCAATGGGAGCGCAATAGTGACTTTCCTTACCAGAAAACAGCTCTTTTTCGTAGGACCAGAAACTGCATGTGATTCAACTCCATTTAGGACTAGGAAACAAACGCTAGCTTGCCTTACAAAAACACACTCTGCTTTTGAGAAAAGAGCACTCTTCCACTCTACTGTGTTTCCAATAGGGCCAGAACAGTGAGCTTGTTCAGAACATAAGAACTGTGCTTCCTACACACACGGGCCATATCTAGTTCAACTCTGCTTAGGAAACTGACAAGAACATTAGCTCCTCTTCAGTCCGATACACTGTACTTGCTGAGAATAGACGCGAGAGCTATTTGCACTATGTATGGCAAGGGGAGCGCAATAGTGACTTTCCTTACCAGAAAACAACTCTTGCTCTTAGGACCAGAAACTGCATGAGATTCAACTCCATTTAGGACTGGGAAACAAACGCTAGCTCGACTTCCAAGAAACACACTCTGCTTTTGAGAAAAGAGCACTCTTCTACTCTACTGTGCTTCCTATGGTGTCCGAACAGTGAGCTTGCTCAGAACAAAAGAACTGTGCTTCCTACACACACGGCCATATCTACTTCAAGTCTGCTTAGGAACCTGACAAGAACAGTAGATCCTCTTCAGTCCAATACACTATACTTGCTAGGAACAGACGCCAGTGCTATTTGTCCTGTGTATGGCAATGGCAGCGCAATAGTGACTCTTCTTACCAGAAAACCACTCTTGCTCGTAGGACCAGAAACTGCATGTGATTCCACTCCATTTAGGACTGGGAAACAAACTCTAGCTTGCTTTACAAGAAACACACTCTGCTTTTGAGAAAAGAGCACTCTTCTACTCTACTGTGTTTCCTATAGGGACAGAACAGTGAGCTTGCTCAGAAAAAAAGAACTGTACTTCCTGCACACACGGGCCATATCTAGTTCAACTCTGCTTAGGAAACTGACAAGAACTGTAGCTCCTATTAAGTCCAATACACTGTACTTGCTGGGAAAAGACCCGAGTGCTATTTGCCTTGTGTAGGGCAATGGGAGAGCAATAGTGACTTTCCTTACCAGAAAAAAACTCTTGTTCGTAGGACCAGAAAATGCTTGTGATTCAACTCCATTTAGGACTAGGAAACAAACACTAGCTTGCCTTACAAAAACACACTCTGCTTTTGAGAAAAGAGCACTCTTCTACTCTACTGTGTTTCCTATAGGGCCAGAACAGTGAGCTTGCTCAGAACATAAGAACGGTGCTTCCTACACACACGGGCCATATCTAGTTGAACTCTGCTTAGGAAACTAACAAGACAGTAGCTCCTCTTCAGTCCGATACACTGTACTTGCTGGGAACAGACGCGAGAGCTATTTGCACTATGTATGGCAAGGGGAGTGCAATAGTGACTTTCCTTACCAGAAAACAACTCTTGCTCTTAGGACCAGAAACTGCATGTGACTCAACTCCATTTAGGACTGGGAAACAAACGCGAGCTCGCCTTACAAGAACAAACTCTGCTTTTGAGAAAAGAGCACTCTTCTACTCTACTGTGTTTCCTATGGTGTCCGAACAGTGATCTTGCTCAGAACAAAAGAACTGTGCTTCCTACACACACGGCCATATCTAGTTCAAGTCTGCTTAGGAAACTGACAAGAACAGTAGATCCTCTTCAGTCCAATACACTGTACTTGCTGGGAACAGACGCCAGTTTGCTTTGTCCTGTGTATGGCAATGGCAGCGCAATAGTGACTCTTCTTACCATAAAACAACTCTTGCTCTTAGGACTAGAAACTGCATGTGATTGAACTCCATTTAAGACTGGGAAACAAGCGCTAGCTTGCCTTACAAGAAACACACTCTGCTTTAGAGAAAAGAGCACTCTTCTACTCTACTGTGTTTCCTATAGGGCCAGAACAGTGAGCTTGCTCAAAACAAAAGAACTGTGCTTCCTACATATGGGCCATAACTAGTTCAACTCTGCTTAGGAAACTGACAAGAACTGTAGCTCCTCTTCAGTCTGATACACTGTACTTGCTGGGAACAGAGGCGAGTGCTATTTGCACTGTGTATGGAAATGTGAGCGCAATAGTGACTTTCCTTACCAGAAAACAACTCTTGCTCGTAGGACCAGAAACTGCATGTGATTCAACTCCATTTAGGACTGGGGAACAAGTGCTAGCTCGCCTTACATGAAACATACTCTGCTTTTGAGAAAAGAGCACTCTTCTACTCTACTGTGTTTCCTATGGGGTCCGAACAGTGAGCTTGCTCAGAACAAAAGTACTGTGCCTCCTACACACACGGGCCATATCTAGTTCAACTCTGCTTAGGAAACAAACAAGAACAGTAGCTCCTCTTCAGTCCAATACACAGTACTTGCGGGGAACATACGCGAGTGCTATTTGCACTGTGTATGGCAATTGGAGCACAATAGTGACTTGTCTTACGAGAAAACAACTCTTGCTCGTAGGACAAAAAACTGCATGTGACTCAAATCCATTTAGAACTCGGAAACAAACACTAGCTCGCCTTACAAGAAACACACTCTGCTTTTGAGAAAAGAGCACTCTTCTACTCTACTGTGTTTCCTATGTGTTCCGAAAAGTGAGCTTGCTCAGAACAAAAAAACTGTGCTTCCTACACACAAGGCCATATCTAGTTCAAGTCTGCTTAGGAAACTGACAAGAACAGTAGCTCCTCTTCAGTCCGATACACTCTACTTGCTGGGAACAGACGTGAGTGCTATTTGCACTGTGTAAGGCAATTGGAGCACAACAGTGACTCGTCTTACCAGAAAAAAACTCTTGCTCGTAGGACAAAAAACTGCATGTGACTCAACTCCTTTTAGTTCTGGGAAACAAACGCTAGCTCGCCTTACAAGAAACACTCTCTGCTTTAGAGAAAAGAGCACTCTTCTACTCTACTGTGTTTCCTATAGGGCCAGAACAGTGAGCTTGCTCAGAACAAAAGAACTGTGCTTCCTACACACGGGCCATAAGTAGTTCAACTCTGCTTAGGAACCTGACAAGAACAGTAGCTCCTCTTCAGTCCAATACACTGTAATTGCTGGGAACAGACGCATGTGCTATTTGCACTGTGTATGGCAATGGGAGCGCAATAGTGACTTTCCATACCAGAAAACAACTCTTGCTCGTAGGACCAGAAACTGCATGTGATTCCACTCCATTTATGTCTGGGAAACAAATGCTAGCTCGCCTTACAAGAAACACACTCTGCTTTTGAGAAAAAAGCACTCTTCTACTCTACTGTTTTTCCTATGGGGTCCGAACAGTGAGCTTGCTCAGAACAAAAGAACTGTGCTTCCTACACACACGGCCATATCTAGTTCAATTCTGCTTAGGAACCTGACAAGAAGAGTAGATCCTCTTCAGTCCAATACACTGTACTTGCTGGGAACAGACGCCAGTGCTATTTGTCCTGTGTATGGCAATGGCAGCGCAATAGTGACTCTTCTTACCAGAAAACAACTCTTGCTTGTAGGACCAGAAACTGCATGTGATTCAACTCCATTTAGGACTGGGAAACAAAAGCTAGCTGACCTTACAAGAAACACACTCTGCTTTAGAGAAAAGAGCACTCTTCTACTCTACTGTGTTTCCTATAGGGCCAGAACAGTGAGCTTGCTCAGAACAAAAGAACTGTGCTTCCTACACACGGGCCATATCTAGTTCAACTATGCTTAGGAAACTGACAAGAACAGTAGCTCCTCTTCAGTCTGATACACTGTACTTGCTGGGAACAGACGCGAGTGCTATTTGCACTGTGTATGTCAATGGGAGCACAATAGTGACTTTCCTTATCAGAAAACAACTCTTGCTCGTAAGACCAGAAACTGCATGAGATTCAACTCCATTTAGGACTGGGAAACAAACGCTAGCTCGCCTTACATGAAACACACTCTGCTTTTGAGAAAAGAGCACTCTTCTACTCTACTGTGTTTCCTATGGTGTCCGAACAGTGAGCTTGCTCAGAACAAATGAACTGTGCTTCCTACACACACGGCCATATCTAGTTCAAGTCTGCTTAGGAACCTGACAAGAACAGTAGATCCTCTTCAGTCCAATACACTATAATTGCTGGGAACAGACGCCAGTGCTATTTGTCCCGTGTATGGCAATGTCAGCGCAATAGTGACTCTTCTTACCAGAAAACAACTCTTGCTCCTAGGACCAGAAACTGCATGTGATTCCACTCCATTTAGGACTGGGAAACAAACTCTAGCTCGCTTTACAAGAAACACACTCTGCTTTTGAGAAAAGAGCACTCTTCTACTCTACTGTGTTTCCTAGGTGTTCCGAACAGTGAGCTTGCTCAGAACAAAAAAACTGTGCTTCCTACACACACGGCCATATCTAGTTCAAGTCTCCTTAGGAACCTGACAAGAACAGTAGATCCTCTTCAGTCCAATACACTGTACTTGCTGGGAAGAGACGCCAGTGCTATTTCTCCTGTGTATGGCAATGGCAGCGCAATAGTGACTCTTCTTACCAGAAAACAACTCTTGCTTGTAGGACCAGAAATTGCATGTGATTCAACTCCATTTAGGACTGGCAAACAAAAGCCAGCTCACCTTACAAGGAACACACTCTGCTTTAGAGAAAATAGCACACTTCTACTCTACTGTGTTTCCTATAGGGCCAGAACAGTGAGCTTGCTCAGAACAAAAGAACTGTGCTTCCTACACACGGGCCATAACTAGTTCAACTCTGCTTAGGAACCTGACAAGAACAGTATTTCCTCTTCAGTCCAATACACTGTAATTGCTGGGAACAGACGCATGTGCTATTTGCACTGTGTATGGCAATGGGAGCGCAATAGTGACTTTCCATACCAGAAAACAACTCTTGCTCGTAGGACCAGAAACTGCATGTGATTCACCTCCATTTAGGATTGGGAAACAAATGCTAGCTCGCCTTACATGAAACACACTCTGCTTTTGAGAAAAGAGCACTCTTCTATTCTACTGTGTTTCCTATGGGGTCCGAACAGTGAGCTTGCTGAGAACAAAAGAACTGTGCTTCCTACACACACGGACATATCTAATTCACTTCTGCTTAGGAACCTGACAAGAACAGTAGATCCTCTTCAGTCCAATACACTGTACTTGCTGGGAAAAGACGCCAGTGCTATTTGTCCTGTGTATGGCAATGGCAGCGCAATAGTGACTCTTCTTACCAGAAAACAACTCTTGCTCGTAGGACCAGAAACTGCATGTGATTCAACTCCATTTAGGACTGGGAAACAAAAGCTAGCTCACCTTACAAGAAACACACTCTGCTTTAGAGAAAAGAGCACTCTTCTACTCTACTGTGTTTCCTATAGGGCCAGAACAGTGAGCTTGCTCAGAACAAAAGAACTGTACTTCCTACACACGGGCCATATCTATTTCAACTCTGCTTAGGAAACTGACAAGGACAGTAGCTCCTCTTCAGTCCGATACACTGTACTTGCTGGGAACAGACGCGAGTGCTATTTGCACTGTGTATGACAATGGGAGCGCAATAGTGACTTTCTTTACCAGAAAACAACTCTTGCTCATAAGGCCAGAAACTGCATGAGACTCAACTCCATTTAGGACTGGGAAACAAATGCTAGCTCGCCTTACATGAAACACACTCTGCTTTTGAGAAAAGAGCACTCTTCTACTCTACTGTGTTTCCTATGGGGTCCAAACAGTGAGCTTGCTCAGAACAAAAGAACTGTGCTTCCTACGCATACGGCCATATCTAGTTCAACTCTGCTTAGGAAACTGACAAGAACAATAGCTCCTCTTCCTTCCAATACACTGTACTTGCAGGGAACAGACGCGAGTGCTATTTGCACTGTGTATGGCAATTGGAGCACAATAGTGACTTGTCTTAGCAGAAAACAACTCTTGCTCGTAGGACAAAAAACTGCATGTGAATCGACTCCATTTAGGACTAGGAAACAAACGCTAGCTCGACTTCCAAGAAACACACTCTGCTTTTGAGAAAAGAGCACTCTTCTACTCTACTGTGTTTCCTATAGAGCCAGAAGAGTGAACTTCCTCAGAACATTAGAACTGTGCTTCCTACAAACACGGCCATATCTAGTAAAACTCTGCTTAGGAACCTGACAAGAACAGTAGATCCTCTTCTGTACAATACACTGTACTTGCTGGGAACAGATGCCAGTGCTATTTGTCCTGTGTATGGCAATGGCAGCGCAACAGTGACTCTTCTTACCATAAAACAACCCTTGCTCGTAGGACTAGAAACTGCATGTGATTCAACTCCATTTAGGACTGGGAAACAAACGCTAGCTCGCCTTACAAGAAACACACTCTGCTTTTGAGAAAAGAGCACTCTTCTACTCTACTGTGTTTCCTATGGGGTCCGAACAGTGAGCTTGTTCAGAACAAAAGAACTGTGCTTTCTGCACACGGGCCATATCTAGTTCAACTCTGCTTAGGAAACAAACAAGAACAGTAGCTCCTCTTCAGTCCGATACACTATAATTGCGGGGAACAGAAGCGAGTGCTATTTGCACTGTGTATGGCATTGGAGCACAATAGTGACTCGTCTTACAAGAAAAAAACTCTTGCTCGTAGGACAAAAAACTGCATGTGACTCAACTCCATTGAGGACTGGGAAACAAACGCTAGCTCGACTTACAAGAAACACACTCTGCTTTTGAGAAAAGAGCACTCTTCTACTCTACTGTTTTTCCTATGGGGTCCGAACTGTGAGCTTGCTCAGAACAAAAGAACTGTGCTTCCTACACACACGGTCATATCTAGTTCAATTCTGCTTAGGAACCTGACAAGAAGAGTAGATCCTCTTCAGTCCAGTACACTGTACTTGCTGGGAACAGACGCCAGTGCTATTTGTCCTGTGTATGGCAATGGCAGCGCAATAGTGACTCTTCTTACCAGAAAACAACTCTTGCTTGTAGGACCAGAAACTGCATGTGATTCAACTCCATTTAGGACTGGGAAACAAAAGCTAGCTCACCTTACAAGAAACACACTCTGCTTTTGAGAAAAGAGCACTCTTCTACTCTACTGTGTTTCCTAGGTGTTCCGAACAGTGAGCTTGCTCAGAACAAAAAAAACTGTGCTTCCTACACACACGGCCATATCTAGTTCAAATCTGCTTAAGAACCTGACAAGAACAGTAGATCCTCTTCAGTCCAATACACTGTACTTGCTGGGAAGAGAAGCCAGTGCTATTTCTCCTGTGTATGGCAATGGCAGCTCAATAGTGACTCTTCTTACCAGAAAACAACTCTTGCTTGTAGGACCAGAAATTGCATGTGATTCAACTCCATTTAGGACTGGCAAACAAAAGCCAGCTCACCTTACAAGGAACACACTCTGCTTTAGAGAAAAGAGCACACTTCTACTCTACTGTGTTTCCTATAGGGCCAGAAGAGTGAGCTTGCTCAGAACAAAAGAACTGTGCTTCCTACACACGGGCCATATCTAGTTCACTTATGCTTAGGAAACTGACAAGAACAGTAGCTCCTCTTCAGTCCGATACACTGTACTTGCTGGGAACAGACGCGAGTGCTATTTGCACTGTGTATGTCAATGGGAGCACAATAGTGACTTTCCTTATCAGAAAACAACTCTTGCTCGTAAGACCAGAAACTGCATGAGATTCAACTCCATTTAGGACTGGGAAACAAACGCTAGCTCGCCTTACATGAAACACACTCTGCTTTTGAGAAAAGAGCACTCTTCTACTCTACTGTGTTTCCTATGGTGTCCGAACAGTGAGCTTGCTCAGAACAAATGAACTGTGCTTCCTACACACACGGCCATATCTAGTTCAAGTCTGCTTAGGAACCTGACAAGAACAGTAGATCCTCTTCAGTCCAATACACTATAATTGCTGGGAAAAGACGCCAGTGCTATTTGTCCTGTGTATGGCAATGTCAGCGCAATAGTGACTCTTCTTACCAGAAAACAACTCTTGCTCGTAGGACCAGAAACTGCATGTGATTCCACTCCATTTAGGACTGGGAAACAAACTCTAGCTCGCTTTACAAGAAACACACTCTGCTTTTGAGAAAAGAGCACTCTTCTACTCTACTGTGTTTCCTAGGTGTTCCGAACAGTGAGCTTGCTCAGAACAAAAAAAACTGTGCTTCCTACACACACAGCCATATCTAGTTCAAGTCTGCTTAGGAACCTGACAAGAACAGTAGATCCTCTTCAGTCCAATACACTGTACTTGCTGGGAAGAGACGCCAGTGCTATTTCTCCTGTGTATGGCAATGGCAGCTCAATAGTGACTCTTCTTACCAGAAAACAACTCTTGCTTGTAGGACCAGAAATTGCATGTGATTCAACTCCATTTAGGACTGGCAAACAAAAGCCAGCTCACCTTACAAGGAACACACTCTGCTTTAGAGAAAAGAGCACACTTCTACTCTACTGTGTTTCCTATAGGGCCAGAAGAGTGAGCTTGCTCAGAACAAAAGTACTGTGCTTCCTACACACGGGCCATATCTAGTTCAACTATGCTTAGGCAACTGACAAGAACAGTAGCTCCTCTTCAGTCCGATACACTGTACTTGTGGGGAACAGACGCGAGTGCTATTTGCACTGTGTATGTCAATGGGAGCACAATAGTGACTTTCCTTACCAGAAAACATCTCTTGCTAGTAAGACGAGAAACTGCATGTGATTCACCTCCATTTAGGATTGGGAAACAAATGCTAGCTCGCCTTACATGAAACACACTCTGCTTTTGAGAAAAGAGCACTCTTCTATTCTACTGTGTTTCCTATGGGGTCCGAACAGTGAGCTTGCTCAGAACAAAAGAACTGTGCTTCCTACACACATGGGCCATATCTAGTTCAACTCTGCTTAGAAAACTGACAAGAACAATAGCTCCTCTTCCGTCCAATACACTGTACTTGCAGGGAACAGACGCGAGTGCTATTTGCACTGTGTATGGCAATTGGAGCACAATAGTGAATTCTCTTACCAGAAAACAACTCTTGCTCGTAGGACAAAAAACTGCATGTGACTCAACTCCATTTAACTGGGAAACAAACGCTAGCTCGACTTCCAAGAAACACACTCTGCTTTTGAGAAAAGAGCACTCTTCTACTCTACTGTGTTTCCTATGTGTTCCGAACAGTGAGCTTGCTCAGAACAAAAAAACTGTGCTTCCTACTCACACGGCCATATCTAGTTCAACTCTGCATAGGAAACTGACAAGAACAGTAGCTCCTCTTTAGTCTGATACACTGTACTTGTTGGAAAGAGACGCGAGTGCTATTTTCACTGAGTATTTCAATGGGAGCACAATAGTGACTCGTCTTACCAGAAAACAACTCTTGCTCGTAGGACCAGAAACTGCATGTGATTCAACTCCATTTAGGATTGGGAAACAAACGCTAGCTCGCCTTACAAGAAACACACTCTGCTTTAGAGAAAAGAGCACTCTTCTACTCTACTGCGTTTCCTCTGGGGCCAGAACAGTGAGCTTGCTCAGAACATAAGAACTGTGCTTCCTACACACACGGGCCATATCTAGTTCAACTCTGCTTAGGAAACGGACAAGAACAGTAGCTCCTCTTCAGTCCAATACACTGTACTTGCGGGGAACAGACGCCAGTGCTATTTGCACTGTGTATGGCAATTGGAGCACAATAGTGACCTGTCTTACGAGAAAACAACTCTTGCTCGTAGGACAGAAAACTGCATG
Organism: Peromyscus eremicus; assembly: GCF_949786415.1. Lineage (NCBI taxonomy): Eukaryota > Metazoa > Chordata > Mammalia > Rodentia > Cricetidae > Peromyscus > Peromyscus eremicus. Next base: position 180,175 of record NW_026734786.1, on the reverse strand, counting down.
TGACTCAACTCCATTTAGGACTGGGAAACAAATGCTAGCTCGACTTCCAAGAAACACACTCTGCTTTTGAGAAAAGAGCACTCTTCTATGCTACTGTATATCCTAGGTGTTCCGAACAATGAGCTTGCTCAGAACAAAAAAACTGTGCTTCCTACACACACGGCCATATCTAGTTCAAGTCTGCTTAGGAACCTGACAAGAACAGTAGATCCACTTCAGTCCAATACACTGTACTTGCTGGGAAAAGACGCCAGTGCTATTTGTCCTGCGTATGGAAATGGCAGCGCAATAGTGACTCTTCTTACCAGAAAACAACTCTTGCTCATAGGACCAGAAACTGCATGTGATTCAACTCCATTTAGGACTAGGAAACAAATGCTAGCTCGCCTTACAAAAACACACTCTGCTTTTGTAAAAAGAGCACTCTTCTACTCTACTGTGTTTCCAAAAGTGCCAGAACAGTGAGCTTGTTCAGAACATAAGAACTGTGCTTCCTACACACACGGGCCATATCTAGTTCAACTCTGCTTAGGAAACTGACAAGAACAGTAGCTCCTCTTCAGTCCGATACACTGTACTTGCTGGGAATAGACGCGAGAGCTATTTGCACTATGTATGGCAAGGGGATTGCAATAGTGACTTTCCTTACCAGGAACCAACTCTTGCTCTTAGGACCAGAAACTGCATGTGATTCAACTCCATTTAGGACTGGGAAACAAACGCTAGCTCACCTTACAAGAAACACACTCTGCTTTTAAGAAAAGAGCACTCTTCTACTCTACTTTGTTTCTTATGGTGTCTGAACAGTGAGCTTGCTCAGAACAAAAGAACTGTGCTTCCTACACACACGGGCCATATCTAGTTCAACTCTGCTTAGGAAACTGACAAGAACAGTAGCTTCTCTTCAGTCCGATACACTGTACTTGCTGGGAACAGACGCGAGTGCTATTTGCACTGTGTATGGCAATTGGAGCACAATAGTGACTCGTCTTACCAGAAAAAAACTCTTGCTCGTAGGACAAAAAACTGCATGTGACTCAACTCCATTTAGGACTGGGAAACAAACGCTAGCTCGCCTTACAAGAAACACACTCTTCTTTAGAGAAAAGAGCACTCTTCTACTCTACTGCGTTTCCTATGGGGCCAGAGCAGTGAGCTTGCTCAGAACATAAGAACTGTGCTTCATACACACACGGGCCATATCTAGTTGAACTCTGCTTAGGAACCTGACAAGAACAGTAGCTGCTCTTCAGTCCAATACACTGTAATTGCTGGGAACAGACGTATGTGCTATTTGCACTGTGTATGGCAATGGGAGCGCAATAGTGACTTTCCTTACCAGAAAACAACTCTTGCTTGTAGGACCAGAAACTGCATGTGATTCCACTCCATTTAGGACTGGGAAACAAATGCTAGCTCGCCCAACAAGAAACACACTCTGCTTTTGAGAAAAGAGCACTCTTCTACTCTACTGTGTTTCCTTTGGGGTCCGAACAGTGAGCTTGCTCAGAACAAAGAACTGTGCTTTCTACACACACGGGCCATATCTAATTAAACTCTGCTTAGGAAATAAACAAGAACAGTAGCTCCTCTTCAGTCCAATACACTGTACTTGCGGGGAACAGACGCGAGTGCTATTTGCACTGTGTATGGCATTGGAGCACAATAGTGACTTGTCTTAGCAGAAAATAACTCTTCCTCATTGGACAAAAAACTGCATGTGACTCAACTCCATTTAGGACTGGGAAACAAACGCTAGCTCAACTTCCAAGAAACACACTCTGCTTTTGAGAAAAGAGCACTCTTCTACTCTACTGTGTTTCCTATGTGTTCCGAACAGTGAGCTTGCTCAGAACAAAAAAACTGTGCTTCCTACACACACGGCCATATCTAGTTCAAGTCTGCTTAGGAACCTGACAAGAACAGTAGATCCTCTTCAGTCCAATACACTGTACTTGCTGGGAACAGACGCCAGTGCTATTTGTCCTGTGTATGGCAATGGCAGCGCAATAGTGACTCTTCTTAACAGAAAACAACTCTTGCTTGTAGGACCAGAAACTGCATGTGATTCAACTCCATTTAGGACTAGGAAACAAACGCTAGCTCGCCTTACAAAAACACACTCTGCTTTTGAGAAAAGAGCACTCTTCTACTCTACTGTGTTTCCAATAGGGCCAGAACAGTGAGCTTGTTCAGAACATAAGAACTGTGCTTCCTACACACACGGGCCATATCTAGTTCAACTCTGCTTAGGAAACTGACAAGAACAGTAGCTCCTCTTCAGTCCGATACACTGTACTTGCTAGGAATAGACGCGAGAGCTATTTGCACTATGTATGGCAAGGGGAGCGCAATAGTGACTTTCCTTACCAGAAAACAACTCTTGTTCTTAGGACCAGAAACTGCATGAGATTCAAATTCATTTAGGACTGGGAAACAAACGCTAGATCGCCTTATAAGAAACACACTCTGCTTTTGAGAAAAGAGCACTCTTCTACTCTACTGTGTTTCCCATGATGTCCGAACAGTGAGCTTGCTCAGAACAAAAGAACTGTGCTTCCTACACACACGGCCATATCTAGTTCAATTCTGCTTAGGAACCTGACAAGAACAGTAGATCCTCTTCAGTCCAATACACTGTACTTGCGGGGAACAGACGCGAGTGCTATTTGCACTGTGTATGGCATTGGAGCACAATAGTGACTTGTCTTACCAGAAAACAACTCTTGCTCGTAGGACAAAAAACTGCATGTGACTCAACTCCATTTAGGACTGGGAAACAAACGCTAGCTCGACTTCCAAGAAACACACTCTGCTTTTGAGAAAAGAGCACTCTTCTACTCTACTGTGTTTCCTATGGGTTCCGAACAGTGAGCTTGCTCAGAACAAAAAAACTATGCTTCCTACACACACGGCCATATCTAGCTCAAGTCTGCTTAGGAACCTGACAAGAACAGTAGATCCTCTTCAGTCCAATACACTGTACTTGCTGGGAACAGACGCCAGTGCTATTTGCCCTGTGTATGGCAATGGCAGCGCAATAGTGACTCTTCTTACCAGAAAACAACCCTTGCTCGTAGGACCAGAAACTGCATGTGATTCAACTACATTTAGGACTGGGAAACTAATGCTAGCTCGCCTTACATGAAACACACTCTGCTTTTGAGAAAAGAGCACTCTTCTACTCTACTGTGTTTCCTATGGGGTCCGAATAGTGAGCTTGCTCAGAACAAAAGAACTGTGCTTCCTACATACACGGGCCATATCTAGTTCAACTCTGCTTAGGAAACTCACAAGAACAGTAGCTACTCTTCCGTCCAATACACTGTACTTGCGGGGAACAGACGCGAGTGCTATTTGCACTGTGTATGGCAATTGGAGCACAATAGTGACTCATCTTACCCGAAAACAACTCTTGCTCGTAGGACAAAAAACTGCATGTGACTCAACTCCATTTAGGACTGGGAAACAAACGCTAGCTCGCCTTACAAGAAACACACTCTACTTTTGAGAAAAGAGCACTCTTCTAATCTACTGTGTTTCCTATAGGGCCAGAACAGTGAGCTTGCTCAGACAAAAGAACTGTGCTTCCTACACACGGCCATATAAAGTTCAATTCTGCTTAGGAACCTGACAAGGACAGTATATCCTCTTCAGTCCAGTACACTGTAATTGCTGGGAACAGACACCAGTGCTGTTTGTCCTGTGCATGGCAATGGCAGCGCAATAGTGACTCTTCATACCAGAAAACAACTCTTGCTCGTAGGATCAGAAACTGCATGTGATTCAACACCATTTAGGACTGGGAAACAAAAGCTAGCTCACCTTACAAGAAACACACTCTGCTTTAGAGAAAAGAGCACTCTTCTACTCTCCAGTGTTTCCTTTAGGGCCAGAACAGTGAGCTTGCTCAGAACAAAAGAACTGTGCTTCCTACACATGGGCCATATCTAGTTCAACTCTGCTTTGGAAACTGACAAGAACAGTAGCTCCTCTTCAGTCCGATACACTGTACTTGCTGGGAACAGAAGGGAGGGCTATTTGCACTGTGCATGGCAATGGGAGCGCAATAGTGACTTTCCTTACCAGAAAACAACTCCTGCTCGTAGGACCAGAAACTGCATGTGATTCCACTCCATTTAGGACTGGGAAACAAACGCTAGCTCGCCTTACAATAAACACACTCTGCTTTAGAGAAAAGAGCACTCTTCTACTCTACTGTGTTTCTTATGGGGTCAAAACAGTGAGCTTGCTGAGAACAAAAGAACTGTGCTTCCTACACACACGGGCCATATCTAGTTCAACTCTGCTTAGGAAACTGACAAGAACAGTCGCTCCTCTTCAGTCCGATACACTGTACTTGCTGGGAACAGACGTGAGAGCTATTTGCACTATGTATGGCAAGGGGAGCACAATAGTGACTTTCCTTACCAGAAAACAGCTCTTGCTCTTAGGACCAGAAACTGCATGTGATTCAACTCCATTTAGGACTGGGAAACAAACGCTAGCTCGCCTTACAAGAAACACACTCTGCTTTAGAGAAAAGAGCACTCTTCTACTCTACTGCGTTTCCTCTGGGGCCAGAACAGTGAGCTTGCTCAGAACATAAGAACTGTGCTTCCTACACACACGGGCCATATCTAGTTCAACTCTGCTTAGGAAACGGACAAGAACAGTAGCTCCTCTTCAGTCCAATACACTGTACTTGCGGGGAACAGACGCCAGTGCTATTTGCACTGTGTATGGCAATTGGAGCACAATAGTGACCTGTCTTACGAGAAAACAACTCTTGCTCGTAGGACAGAAAACTGCATGTGACTCAACTCCATTTAGGACTGGGAAACAAATGCTAGCTCGACTTCCAAGAAACACACTCTGCTTTTGAGAAAAGAGCACTCTTCTATGCTACTGTATATCCTAGGTGTTCCGAACAATGAGCTTGCTCAGAACAAAAAAACTGTGCTTCCTACACACACGGCCATATCTAGTTCAAGTCTGCTTAGGAACCTGACAAGAACAGTAGATCCACTTCAGTCCAATACACTGTACTTGCTGGGAAAAGACGCCAGTGCTATTTGTCCTGCGTATGGAAATGGCAGCGCAATAGTGACTCTTCTTACCAGAAAACAACTCTTGCTCATAGGACCAGAAACTGCATGTGATTCAACTCCATTTAGGACTAGGAAACAAATGCTAGCTCGCCTTACAAAAACACACTCTGCTTTTGTAAAAAGAGCACTCTTCTACTCTACTGTGTTTCCAAAAGTGCCAGAACAGTGAGCTTGTTCAGAACATAAGAACTGTGCTTCCTACACACACGGGCCATATCTAGTTCAACTCTGCTTAGGAAACTGACAAGAACAGTAGCTCCTCTTCAGTCCGATACACTGTACTTGCTGGGAATAGACGCGAGAGCTATTTGCACTATGTATGGCAAGGGGATTGCAATAGTGACTTTCCTTACCAGGAACCAACTCTTGCTCTTAGGACCAGAAACTGCATGTGATTCAACTCCATTTAGGACTGGGAAACAAACGCTAGCTCACCTTACAAGAAACACACTCTGCTTTTAAGAAAAGAGCACTCTTCTACTCTACTTTGTTTCTTATGGTGTCTGAACAGTGAGCTTGCTCAGAACAAAAGAACTGTGCTTCCTACACACACGGGCCATATCTAGTTCAACTCTGCTTAGGAAACTGACAAGAACAGTAGCTTCTCTTCAGTCCGATACACTGTACTTGCTGGGAACAGACGCGAGTGCTATTTGCACTGTGTATGGCAATTGGAGCACAATAGTGACTCGTCTTACCAGAAAAAAACTCTTGCTCGTAGGACAAAAAACTGCATGTGACTCAACTCCATTTAGGACTGGGAAACAAACGCTAGCTCGCCTTACAAGAAACACACTCTTCTTTAGAGAAAAGAGCACTCTTCTACTCTACTGCGTTTCCTATGGGGCCAGAGCAGTGAGCTTGCTCAGAACATAAGAACTGTGCTTCATACACACACGGGCCATATCTAGTTGAACTCTGCTTAGGAACCTGACAAGAACAGTAGCTCCTCTTCAGTCCAATACACTGTAATTGCTGGGAACAGACGTATGTGCTATTTGCACTGTGTATGGCAATGGGAGCGCAATAGTGACTTTCCTTACCAGAAAACAACTCTTGCTTGTAGGACCAGAAACTGCATGTGATTCCACTCCATTTAGGACTGGGAAACAAATGCTAGCTCGCCCAACAAGAAACACACTCTGCTTTTGAGAAAAGAGCACTCTTCTACTCTACTGTGTTTCCTTTGGGGTCCGAACAGTGAGCTTGCTCAGAACAAAGAACTGTGCTTTCTACACACACGGGCCATATCTAATTAAACTCTGCTTAGGAAATAAACAAGAACAGTAGCTCCTCTTCAGTCCAATACACTGTACTTGCGGGGAACAGACGCCAGTGCTATTTGCACTGTGTATGGCATTGGAGCACAATAGTGACTTGTCTTAGCAGAAAATAACTCTTCCTCATTGGACAAAAAACTGCATGTGACTCAACTCCATTTAGGACTGGGAAACAAACGCTAGCTCAACTTCCAAGAAACACACTCTGCTTTTGAGAAAAGAGCACTCTTCTACTCTACTGTGTTTCCTATGTGTTCCGAACAGTGAGCTTGCTCAGAACAAAAAAACTGTGCTTCCTACACACACGGCCATATCTAGTTCAAGTCTGCTTAGGAACCTGACAAGAACAGTAGATCCTCTTCAGTCCAATACACTGTACTTGCTGGGAACAGACGCCAGTGCTATTTGTCCTGTGTATGGCAATGGCAGCGCAATAGTGACTCTTCTTAACAGAAAACAACTCTTGCTTGTAGGACCAGAAACTGCATGTGATTCAACTCCATTTAGGACTAGGAAACAAACGCTAGCTCGCCTTACAAAAACACACTCTGCTTTTGAGAAAAGAGCACTCTTCTACTCTACTGTGTTTCCAATAGGGCCAGAACAGTGAGCTTGTTCAGAACATAAGAACTGTGCTTCCTACACACACGGGCCATATCTAGTTCAACTCTGCTTAGGAAACTGACAAGAACAGTAGCTCCTCTTCAGTCCGATACACTGTACTTGCTAGGAATAGACGCGAGAGCTATTTGCACTATGTATGGCAAGGGGAGCGCAATAGTGACTTTCCTTACCAGAAAACAGCTCTTGCTCTTAGGACCAGAAACTGCATGTGATTCAACTCCATTTAGGACTGGGAAACAAACGCTAGCTCGCCTTACAAGAAACACACTCTGCTTTAGAGAAAAGAGCACTCTTCTACTCTACTGTGTTTCCTATGGGGTCCGAACAGTGAGCTTGCTCAGAACAAAAGAACTGTGCTTCCTACACACACGGCCATATCTAGTTCCATTCTGCTTAGGAACCTGACAAGAACAGTAGATCCTATTCAGTCCAATACACTGTACTTGCTGGGAAAAGACGCGAGTGCTATTTGCCTTGTAAAGGGCAATGGGAGCGCAATAGTGACTTTCCTTACCAGAAAACAACTCTTGTTCATAGGACCAGAAACTGCATGTGATTCAAATCCATTTAGGACTAGGAAACAAACGCTAGCTCGCCTTACAAAAACACACTCTGCTTTTGAGAAAAGAGCACTCTTCTACTCTACTGTGTTTCCTATGTGTTCTGAAAAGTGAGCTTGTTTGGAACAAAAGAACTGTACTTCCTTCACACACGGCCATATCTAGTTCAATTCTGCTTAGGAACCTGACAAGAACAGTAGATCCTCTTCAGTCCAATACACTGTACTTGCTGGGAACAGACGCCAGTGCTATTTGTCCAATGTATGGCAATGGCAGCGCAATAGTGACTCTTCTTACCAGAAAACAACTCTTGCTCGTAAGACCAGAAACTGCATGTGATTCAACTCCATTTAGGACTGGGAAACAAATGCTAGCTCGCCTTACATGAAACACACTCTGCTTTTGAGAAAAGAGCACTCTTCTACTCTACTGTGTTTCCTATGGGATCCGAACATTGAGCTTGCTCAGAACAAAAGAACTGTGCTTCCTACACACACGGCCATATCTAGTTCAACTGTGCTTAGGAAACAGACAAGAACAGTAGCTCCTCTTCCGTCCAATACACTGTACTTGCGAGGAACAGACGCGAGTGCTATTTGCACTGTGTATGGCAATTGGAGCACAATAGTGACTTGTCTTACCAGAAAACAACTTATTCTCATAGTACAAAAAACTGCATGTGACTCAACTCCATTTAGGACTGGGAAACAAACGCTAGCTCGCCTTAAGAGAAAGACACTCTGCTTTTTAGTAAAGAGCACTCTTCTACTCTACTGTGTTTCCTATAGGGCCAGAACAGTGAGCTTGCTCAGAACAAAGAACTGTGCTTCCTACACACGGCCATATCTAGTTCAATTCTGCTTAGGAACCTGACAAGGACAGTAGATCCTCTTCAGTCCAGTACACTGTAATTGCTGGGAACAGACACCAGTGCTGTTTGTCCTGTGTATGGCAATGGCAGCGCAATAGTGACTCTTCTTACCATAAAACAACCCTTGCTCGTAGGACTAGAAACTGCATGTGATTCAACTCCATTTAGGACTGGGAAACAAACGCTAGCTCGACTTACAAGAAACACACTCTGCTTTAGGGAAAAGAGCACTCTTCTACTCTATTGTGTTTCCTATAGGGCCAGAACAGTGAGCTTGCTCAGAACAAAAGAACTGTGCTTCCTACACAGGGGCCATAACTAGTTCAACTCTGCTTAGGAAACTGACAAGAACAGTAGCTCCTCTTCAGTCCGATACACTGTACTTGCTGGGAAAAGACGCGAGTGCTATTTGCACTGTGTATGGCAATGGAAGCGCAATAGTGACTCTTCTTAAGAAAAAACAACTCTTGCTCGTAGGACCAGAAACTGCATGTGATTCAACTCCATTTAGGACTGGGAAACAAATGCTAGCTCGCCTTACAAGAAACACACTCTGTTTTTGAGAAAAGAGCACTCTTCTACTCTACTGTTTTTCCTATGGGGTCCGAACAGTGAGCTTGCTCAGAACAAAAGAACTGTGCTTTCTACACACACGGGCCATATCTAGTTCAACTCTGCTTAGGAAACAAACAAGAACAGTAGCTCCTCTTCAGTCCGATACACTGTACTTGCGGGGAACAGACGCGAGTGCTATTTGCACTGTGTATGGCATTGGAGGACAATAGTGACTCATCTTACGAGAAAAAAACTCTTGCTCGTAGGACAAAAAACTGCATGTGACTCAACTCCATTGAGGACTGGGAAACAAACGCTAGCTCGACTTACAAGAAACACACTCTGCTTTTGAGAAAAGAGCACTCTTCTACTCTACTGTGTTTCCTATGGGGTCTGAACAGTGAGCTTGCTCAGAACAAAAGAACTGTGCTTCCTACACACACGGCCATATCTAGTTCAATTCTGCTTAGGAACCTGACAAGAACAGTAGATCCTCTTCAGTCCAATACACTGTACTTGCTGGGAACAGACGCCATTGCTATTTGTCCTGTGTATGGCAATGGCAGCGCAATAGTGACTCTTCTTACCAGAAAACAACTCTTTCTTGTAGGACCAGAAACTGCATGTGATTCAACTCCATTTAGGACTGGGAAATAAAAGCTAGCTCACCTTACAAGAAACACACTCTGCTTTAGAGAAAAGAGCACTCTTCTACTCTACTGTGTTTCCTATAGGGGCAGAACAGTGAGCTTGCTCAGAACAAAAGAACTGTGCTTCCTACACACGGGCCATATCTAGTTCAACTCTGCTTAGGAAACTGCCAAGAACAGTAGCTCCTCTTCAGTCCGATACACCTTACTTGCTGGGAACAGACGCGAGTGCTATTTGCACTGTGTATGTCAATGGGAGGGCAATAGTGACATTCCTTACCAGAAAACAACTCTTGCTCGTAAGACCAGAAACTGCATGAGATTCAACTCCATTTAGGACTGGGAAACAAACGCTAGCTCGCCTTACATGAAACACACTCTGCTTTTGAGAAAAGAGCACCCTTCTACTCTACTGTGTTTCCTATGGGGTCCGAACAGTGAGCTTGCTCAGAACAAAAGAACTGTGCTTCCTACACACACGGCCATATCTAGTTCAATTCTGCTTAGGAACCTGACAAGAACAGTAGATCCTCTTCAGTCCAATACACTGTACTTGCTGGGAACAGACGTCAGTGCTATTTGTCCTATGTATGGCAATGGCAGTCCAATAGTGACTCTTCTTACCAGAAAACAACTCTTGCTAGTAGGACTAGAAACTGCATGTGATTCAACTCCATTTAGGACTGGGAAACAAACGCTAGCTCGCCTTACAAGAAAAACACTCTGCTTTAGAGAAAAGAGCACTCTTCCACTCTACTGTGTTTCCTGTAGGGCCAGAAGAGTGAGCTTGCTCAGAACAAAAGAAATGTGCTTCCTACACACGGGCCATAACTAGTTCAACTCTGCTTAGGAACCTGACAAGAACAGTAGCTCCTCTTCAGTCCAATACACTGTACTTGCTGGGAACAGACGCGAGTGCTATTTGCACTGTGTATGGCAATGGGAGCGCAATAGTGACTTTCCTTACCAGAAAACAACTCTTGATCGTAGGACCAGAAACTGCATATGATCAACTCCATTTAGGACTGGGAAACAAATGCTAGCTCGCCCTACATGAAACACACTCTGCTTTTGAGAAAAGAGCACTCTTCTTCTCTACTGTGTTTCCTATGGGGTCCAAACAGTGAGCTTGCTCAGAACAAAAGAACTGTACTTCCTACAGGCACGGACCATATCTAGTTCCATTCTGCTTAGTAAACTGACAAGAACAGTAGCTCCTATTCAGTCCAATACACTGTACTTGCTGGGAAAAGACGCGAGTGCTATTTGCCTTGTAAAGGGCAATGGGAGCGCAATAGTGACTTTCCTTACCAGAAAACAACTCTTGTTCATAGGACCAGAAACTGCATGTGATTCAAATCCATTTAGGACTAGGAAACAAACGCTAGCTCGCCTTACAAAAACACACTCTGCTTTTGAGAAAAGAGCACTCTTCTACTCTACTGTGTTTCCTATGTGTTCTGAAAAGTGAGCTTGTTCGGAACAAAAGAACTGTACTTCCTTCACACACGGCCATATCTAGTTCAATTCTGCTTAGGAACCTGACAAGAACAGTAGATCCTCTTCAGTCCAATACACTGTACTTGCTGGGAACAGACGCCAGTGCTATTTGTCCAATGTATGGCAATGGCAGCGCAATAGTGACTCTTCTTACCAGAAAACAACTCTTGCTCGTAAGACCAGAAACTGCATGTGATTCAACTCCATTTAGGACTGGGAAACAAATGCTAGCTCGCCTTACATGAAACACACTCTGCTTTTGAGAAAAGAGCACTCTTCTACTCTACTGTGTTTCCTATGGGATCCAAACATTGAGCTTGCTCAGAACAAAAGAACTGTGCTTCCTACACACACGGCCATATCTAGTTCAACTGTGCTTAGGAAACTGACAAGAACAGTAGCTCCTCTTCCGTCCAATACACTGTACTTGCGAGGAACAGACGCGAGTGCTATTTGCACTGTGTATGGCAATTGGAGCACAATAGTGACTTGTCTTACCAGAAAACAACTTATTCTCATAGTACAAAAAACTGCATGTGACTCAACTCCATTTAGGACTGGGAAACAAACGCTAGCTCGCCTTAAGAGAAAGACACTCTGCTTTTTAGTAAAGAGCACTCTTCTACTCTACTGTGTTTCCTATAGGGCCAGAACAGTGAGCTTGCTCAGAACAAAGAACTGTGCTTCCTACACACATGGCCATATCTAGTTCAATTCTGCTTAGGAACCTGACAAGGACAGTAGATACTCTTCAGTCCAGTACACTGTAATTGCTGGGAACAGACACCAGTGCTGTTTGTCCTGTGTATGGCAATGGCAGCGCAATAGTGACTCTTCTTACCATAAAACAACCCTTGCTCGTAGGACTAGAAACTGCATGTGATTCAACTCCATTTAGGACTGGGAAACAAACGCTAGCTCGACTTACAAGAAACACACTCTGCTTTAGGGAAAAGAGCACTCTTCTACTCTATTGTGTTTCCTATAGGGCCAGAACAGTGAGCTTGCTCAGAACAAAAGAACTGTGCTTCCTACACAGGGGCCATAACTAGTTCAACTCTGCTTAGGAAACTGACAAGAACAGTAGCTCCTCTTCAGTCCGATACACTGTACTTGCTGGGAAAAGACGCGAGTGCTATTTGCACTGTGTATGGCAATGGAAGCGCAATAGTGACTCTTCTTAAGAAAAAACAACTCTTGCTCGTAGGACCAGAAACTGCATGTGATTCAACTCCATTTAGGACTGGGAAACAAATGCTAGCTCGCCTTACAAGAAACACACTCTGTTTTTGAGAAAAGAGCACTCTTCTACTCTACTGTTTTTCCTATGGGGTCCGAACAGTGAGCTTGCTCAGAACAAAAGAACTGTGCTTTCTACACACACGGGCCATATCTAGTTCAACTCTGCTTAGGAAACAAACAAGAACAGTAGCTCCTCTTCAGTCCGATACACTGTACTTGCGGGGAACAGACGCGAGTGCTATTTGCACTGTGTATGGCATTGGAGGACAATAGTGACTCGTCTTACGAGAAAAAAACTCTTGCTCGTAGGACAAAAAACTGCAAGTGACTCAACTCCATTGAGGACTGGGAAACAAACGCTAGCTCGACTTACAAGAAACACACTCTGCTTTTGAGAAAAGAGCACTCTTCTACTCTACTGTGTTTCCTATGGGGTCTGAACAGTGAGCTTGCTCAGAACAAAAGAACTGTGCTTCCTACACACACGGCCATATCTAGTTCAATTCTGCTTAGGAACCTGACAAGAACAGTAGATCCTCTTCAGTCCAATACACTGTACTTGCTGGGAACAGACGCCATTGCTATTTGTCCTGTGTATGGCAATGGCAGCGCAATAGTGACTCTTCTTACCAGAAAACAACTCTTTCTTGTAGGACCAGAAACTGCATGTGATTCAACTCCATTTAGGACTGGGAAATAAAAGCTAGCTCACCTTACAAGAAACACACTCTGCTTTAGAGAAAAGAGCACTCTTCTACTCTACTGTGTTTCCTATAGGGGCAGAACAGTGAGCTTGCTCAGAACAAAAGAACTGTGCTTCCTACACACGGGCCATATCTAGTTCAACTCTGCTTAGGAAACTGCCAAGAACAGTAGCTCCTCTTCAGTCCGATACACCTTACTTGCTGGGAACAGACGCGAGTGCTATTTGCACTGTGTATGTCAATGGGAGCGCAATAGTGACATTCCTTACCAGAAAACAACTCTTGCTCATAAGACCAGAAACTGCATGAGATTCAACTCCATTTAGGACTGGGAAACAAATGCTAGCTCGCCTTACATGAAACACACTCTGCTTTTGAGAAAAGAGCACTCTTCTACTCTACTGTGTTTCCTATGGGGTCCGAACAGTGATCTTGCTCAGAACAAAAGAACTGTGCTTCCTACACACATGGGCCATATCTAGTTCAACTCTGCTTAGGAAACTGACAAGAACAGTAGCTCCTCTTCAGTCCGATACACTGTACTTGCTGGGAATAGACGCGAGAGCTATTTGCACTATGTATGGCAAGGGGAGCGCAATAGTGACTTTCCTTACCAGAAAACAACTCTTGCTCTTAGGACCAGAAACTGCATGAGATTCAACTCCATTTAGGACTGGGAAACAAACGCGAGCTCGCCTTACAAGAAACATACTCTGCTTTTGAGAAAAGAGCACTCTTCTACTCTACTGTGTTTCCTATGGTGTCCGAACAGTGAGCTTGCTCAGAACAAAAGAACTGTGCTTCCTACACACACGGCCATATCTAGTTCAAGTCTGCTTAGGAACCTGACAAGAACAGTAGATCCTCTTCAGTCCAATACACTATACTTGCTGGGAACAGACGCCAGTGCTATTTGTCCTGTGTATGGCAATGGCAGCACAATAGTGACTCTTCTTACCAGAAAACAACTCTTGCTCGTAGGACCAGAAACTGCATGTGATTCCAATCCATTTAGGACTGGGAAACAAACTCTAGCTCGCTATACAAGTAACACACTCTGCTTTTGAGAAAAGAGCACTCTTTTACTCTACTGTGTTTCCTAGGTGCTCCGAAAAGTGAGCTTGCTCAGAACAAAAAAACTGTGCTTCCTACACACACGGCCATATCTAGTTCAAGTCTGCTTAGGAACCTGACAAGAACAGTAGATCCTCTTCAGTCTAATACACTGTACTTGCTGGGAACAGACGCCATTGCTATTTGTCCTGTGTATGGCAATGGCAGCGCAATAGTGACTCTTCTTACCAGAAAACAACTCTTTCTTGTAGCACCAGAAACTGCATGTGATTCAACTCCATTTAGACTGGGAAACAAAAGCTAGCTCACCTTACAAGAAACACACTCTGCTTTAGAGAAAAGAGCACTCTTCTACTCTACTGTGTTTCCTATAGGACCAGAACAGTGAGCTTGCTCAGAACAAAAGAACTGTGCTTCCTACACACGGGCCATATCTAGTTCAACTCTGCTTAGGAAACTGACAAGAACAGTAGCTCCTCTTCAGTCCGATACACTGTACTTGCTGGGAACAGACGCGAGTGCTATTTGCACTGTGTATGTCAATGGGAGCGCAATAGTGACTTTCCTTACCAGAAAACAACTCTTGCTCGTAAGAACAGAAACTGCATGAGATTCAACTCCATTTAGGACTGGGAAACAAATGTTAGCTCGCCTTACATGAAACACACTCTGCTTTTGAGAAAAGAGCACTCTTCTACTCTATTGTGTTTCCTATGGGGTCTGAACAGTGAGCTTGCTCAGAACAAAAGAACTGTGCTTCCTACACACATGGGCCATATCTAGTTCAACTCTGCTTAGGAAACTGACAAGAACAATAGCTCCTCTTCCTTCCAATACACTGTACTTGTAGGGAACAGACGCGAGTGCTATTTGCACTGTGTATGGCAATTGGAGCACAATAGTGACTTGTCTTACCAGAAAACAACTCTTGCTAGTAGGACAAAAAACTGCATGTGACTCAACTCCATTTAGGACTAGGAAACAAACGCTAGCTCGCCTTACAAGAAACACTCTCTGCTTCAGAGAAAAGAGCACTCTTCTACTCTACTGTGTTTCCTATAGGGCCAGAACAGTGAGCTTGCTCAGAACATAAGAACTGTGCTTCCTACACACGGTCCATATCTAGTTGAACTCTGCTTAGGAAACTGACAAGAACAGTAGCTCCTTTTCAGTCCAATTCACTGTACTTGCTGGGAAAAGATGCGAGTGCTATTTGCCTTGTGTAGAGCAATGGGAGCACAATAGTGACTTTCCTTACCAGAAAACAGCTCTTTTTTGTAGGACCAGAAACTGCATGTGATTCAACTCCATTTAGGACAAGGAAACAAACGCTAGCTCGCCTTACAAAAACACACTCTGCTTTTGAGAAAAGAGCACTCTTCTACTCTACTGTGTTTCCAATAGGGCCAGAACAGTGAGCTTGTTCAGAACATAAGAACTGTACTTCCTACACACACGGGCCATATCTAGTTCAACTCTGCTTAGGAAACTGACAAGAACAGTAGCTCCTCTTCAGTCCGATACACTGTACTTGCTGGGAATAGACGCGAGAGCTATTTGCACTGTGTATGGCAAGGGGAGCGCAATAGTGACTTTCCTTACCAGAAAACAACTCTTGCTCTTAGGACCAGAAACTGCATGAGATTCAACTCCATTTAGGACTGGGAAACAAACGCGAGCTCGCCTTACAAGAAACATACTCTGCTTTTGAGAAAAGAGCACTCTTCTACTCTACTGTGTTTCCTATGGTGTCCGAACAGTGAGCTTGCTCAGAACAAAAGAACTGTGCTTCCTACACACACGGGCCATATCTAGTTCAACTCTGCTTAGGAAACGGACAAGAACAGTAGCTCCTCTTCAGTCCAATACACTGTACTTGCGGGGAACAGAAGCCAGTGCTATTTGCACTGTGTATGGCAATTGGAGCACAATAGTGACTTGTCTTACGAAAAAACAACTCTTGCTCGTAGGACAAAAAACTGCATGTGACTCAACTCCATTTAGGACTGGGAAACAAACGCTAGCTCGACTTCCAAGAAACACAATCTGCTTTTGAGAAAAGAGCACTCTTCTACTCTACTGTGTTTCCTAGGTGTTCCGAAAAGTGAGCTTGCTCAAAACAAAAAAAACTGTGCTTCCTACACACACGGCCATATCTAGTTCAAGTCTGCTTAGGAACCTGACAAGAACAGTAGATCCTCTTCAGTCCAATACACTGTACTTGCTGGGAAGAGACGCCAGTGCTATTTGTCCTGTGTATGGCAATGGCAGCGCAATAGTGACTCTTCTTACCAGAAAACAACTCTTGCTCGTAGGACCAGAAACTGCATGTGATTCAACTCCATTTAGGACTGGGAAATAAACTCTAGCTCGCTTTACAAGAAACACACTCTGCTTTTGAGAAAAGAGCACTCTTCTACTCTACTGTGTTTCCTATAGGGCCAGAACAGTGAGGTTGCTCAGAAAAAAAGAATTGTACTTCCTACACACACGGGCCATATCTAGTTCAACTCTGCTTAGTACACTGAGAAGAACAGTAGCTCCTCTTCGGTCCAATACAATGTACTTGCTGGGAATAGACGGGAGGGCTATTTGCACTGTGTATGGCAATGGGAGCGCAATTGTGATTTCCTTACCGGAAAACAACTCTTGCTCGTAGGACCAGAAACTGCGTGTGATTCCACACCATTTAGGACTGGGAAACAAACGCTAGCTCGCCTTACAAGAAACACACTCTGCTTTAGAGAAAAGAGCACTCTTCTACTCTACTGTGTTTCCCATGTGGTCCAAACAGTGAGCTTGTTCAGAACAAAAGAACTGTGATTCCTACACACACGGACCATATCTAGTTCAACTCTGCTTAGGAAACTGACAAGAACAGTAGCTCCTATTCAGTCCAATACACTGTACTTGCTGGGAAAAGACGCGAGTGCTATTTGCCTTGTGTAGGGCAATGGGAGCGCAATAGTGACTTTCCTTACCAGAAAACAGCTCTTTTTCGTAGGACCAGAAACTGCATGTGATTCAACTCCATTTAGGACTAGGAAACAAACGCTAGCTTGCCTTACAAAAACACACTCTGCTTTTGAGAAAAGAGCACTCTTCTACTCTACTGTGTTTCCAATAGGGCCAGAACAGTGAGCTTGTTCAGAACATAAGAACTGTGCTTCCTACACACACGGGCCATATCTAGTTCAACTCTGCTTAGGAAACTGACAAGAATATTAGCTCCTCTTCAGTCCGATACACTGTACTTGCTGAGAATAGACGCGAGAGCTATTTGCACTATGTATGGCAAGGGGAGCGCAATAGTGACTTTCCTTACCAGAAAACAACTCTTGCTCTTAGGACCAGAAACTGCATGAGATTCAACTCCATTTAGGACTGGGAAACAAACGCTAGCTCGACTTCCAAGAAACACACTCTGCTTTTGAGAAAAGAGCACTCTTCTACTTTACTGTGCTTCCTATGGTGTCCGAACAGTGAGCTTGCTCAGAACAAAAGAACTGTGCTTCCTACACACACGGCCATATCTACTTCAAGTCTGCTTAGGAACCTGACAAGAACAGTAGATCCTCTTCAGTCCAATACACTATACTTGCTAGGAACAGACGCCAGTGCTATTTGTCCTGTGTATGGCAATGGCAGCGCAATAGTGACTCTTCTTACCAGAAAACCACTCTTGCTCGTAGGACCAGAAACTGCATGTGATTCCACTCCATTTAGGACTGGGAAACAAACTCTAGCTTGCTTTACAAGAAACACACTCCGCTTTTGAGAAAAGAGCACTCTTCTACTCTACTGTGTTTCCTATAGGGACAGAACAGTGAGCTTGCTCAGAAAAAAAAACTGTACTTCCTGCACACACGGGCCATATCTAGTTCAACTCTGCTTAGGAAACTGACAAGAACTGTAGCTCCTATTAAGTCCAATACACTGTACTTGCTGGGAAAAGACCCGAGTGCTATTTGCCTTGTGTAGGGCAATGGGAGAGCAATAGTGACTTTCCTTACCAGAAAAAAAACTCTTGTTCGTTAGGACCAGAAAATGCTTGTGATTCAACTCCATTTAGGACTAGGAAACAAACACTAGCTTGCCTTACAAAAACACACTCTGCTTTTGAGAAAAGAGCACTCTTCTACTCTACTGTGTTTCCTATAGGGCCAGAACAGTGAGCTTGCTCAGAACATAAGAACGGTGCTTCCTACACACACGGGCCATATCTAGTTGAACTCTGCTTAGGAAACTAACAAGACAGTAGCTCCTCTTCAGTCTGATACACTGTACTTGCTGGGAACAGACGCGAGAGCTATTTGCACTATGTATGGCAAGGGGAGCGCAATAGTGACTTTCCTTACCAGAAAACAACTCTTGCTCTTAGGACCAGAAACTGCATGTGACTCAACTCCATTTAGGACTGGGAAACAAACGCGAGCTCGCCTTACAAGAACAAACTCTGCTTTTGAGAAAAGAGCACTCTTCTACTCTACTGTGTTTCCTATGGTGTCCGAACAGTGATCTTGCTCAGAACAAAAGAACTGTGCTTCCTACACACACGGCCATATCTAGTTCAAGTCTGCTTAGGAAACTGACAAGAACAGTAGATCCTCTTCAGTCCAATACACTGTACTTGCTGGGAACAGACGCCAGTTTGCTTTGTCCTGTGTATGGCAATGGCAGCGCAATAGTGACTCTTCTTACCATAAAACAACTCTTGCTCTTAGGACTAGAAACTGCATGTGATTGAACTCCATTTAAGACTGGGAAACAAGCGCTAGCTTGCCTTACAAGAAACACACTCTGCTTTAGAGAAAAGAGCACTCTTCTACTCTACTGTGTTTCCTATAGGGCCAGAACAGTGAGCTTGCTAAAAAACAAAAGAACTGTGCTTCCTACATATGGGCCATAACTAGTTCAACTCTGATTAGGAAACTGACAAGAACTGTAGCTCCTCTTCAGTCTGATACACTGTACTTGCTGGGAACAGAAGCGAGTGCTATTTGCACTGTGTATGGAAATGTGAGTGCAATAGTGACTTTCCTTACCAGAAAACAACTCTTGCTCATAGGACCAGAAACTGCATGTGATTCAACTCCATTTAGGACTGGGGAACAAGGGCTAGCTCGCCTTACATGAAACATACTCTGCTTTTGAGAAAAGAGCACTCTTCTACTCTACTGTGTTTCCTATGGGGTCCGAACAGTGAGCTTGCTCAGAACAAAAGTACTGTGCCTCCTACACACACGGGCCATATCTAGTTCAACTCTGCTTAGGAAACAAACAAGAACAGTAGCTCCTCTTCAGTCCAATACACAGTACTTGCGGGGAACATACGCGAGTGCTATTTGCACTGTGTATGGCAATTGGAGCACAATAGTGACTTGTCTTACGAGAAAACAACTCTTGCTCGTAGGACAAAAAACTGCATGTGACTCAAATCCATTTAGGACTGGGAAACAAACGCTAGCTCGCCTTACAAGAAACACACTCTGCTTTTGAGAAAAGAGCACTCTTCTACTCTACTGTGTTTCCTATGTGTTCCGAAAAGTGAGCTTGCTCAGAACAAAAAAACTGTGCTTCCTACACACAAGGCCATATCTAGTTCAAGTCTGCTTAGGAAACTGACAAGAACAGTAGCTCCTCTTCAGTCCGATACACTCTACTTGCTGGGAACAGACGTGAGTGCTATTTGCACTGTGTAAGGCAATTGGAGCACAACAGTGACTCGTCTTACCAGAAAAAAACACTTGCTCGTAGGACAAAAAACTGCATGTGACTCAACTCCTTTTAGTTCTGGGAAACAAACGCTAGCTCGCCTTACAAGAAACACTCTCTGCTTTAGAGAAAAGAGCACTCTTCTACTCTACTGTGTTTCCTATAGGGCCAGAACAGTGAGCTTGCTCAGAACAAAAGAACTGTGCTTCCTACACACGGGCCATATCTAGTTCAACTATGCTTAGGAAACTGACAAGAACAGTAGCTCCTCTTCAGTCCGATACACTGTACTTGCTGGGAACAGACGCGAGTGCTATTTGCACTGTGTATGTCAATGGGAGCACAATAGTGACTTTCCTTATCAGAAAACAACTCTTGCTCGTAAGACCAGAAACTGCATGAGATTCAAGTCCATTTAGGACTGGGAAACAAACGCTAGCTCACCTTACATGAAACACACTCTGCTTTTGAGAAAAGAGCACTCTTCTACTCTACTGTGTTTCCTATGGTGTCCGAACAGTGAGCTTGCTCAGAACAAATGAACTGTGCTTCCTACACACATGGCCATATCTAGTTCAAGTCTGCTTAGGAACCTGACAAGAACAGTAGATCCTCTTCAGTCCAATACACTATAATTGCTGGGAACAGATGCCAGTGCTATTTGTCCTGTGTATGGCAATGGCAGCGCAATAGTGACTCTTCTTACCAGAAAACAACTCTTGCTCGTAGGACCAGAAACTGCATGTGATTGCACTCCATTTAGGACTGGGAAACAAACTCTAGCTCGCTTTAAAAGAAACACACTCTGCTTTTGAGAAAAGAGCACTCTTCTACTCTACTGTGTTTCCTAGGTGTTCCGAACAGTGAGCTTGCTCAGAACAAAAAAACTGTGCTTCCTACACACACGGCCATATCTAGTTCAAGTCTGCTTAGGAACCTGACAAGAACAGTAGCTCCTCTTCAGTCCGATACACTGTACTTGTGGGGAACAGACGCGAGTGCTATTTGCACTGTGTATGTCACTGGGAGCACAATAGTGACTTTCCTTACCAGAAAACATCTCTTGCTCGTAAGACGAGAAACTGCATGTGATTCACCTCCATTTAGGATTGAGAAACAAATGCTAGCTCGCCTTACATGAAACACACTCTGCTTTTGAGAAAAGAGCACTCTTCTATTCTACTGTGTTTCCTATAGGGTCCGAACAGTGAGCTTGCTCAGAACAAAAGAACTGTGCTTCCTACACACATGGGCCATATCTAGTTCAACTCTGCTTAGAAAACTGACAAGAACAATAGCTCCTCTTCCGTCCAATACACTGTACTTGCAGGGAACAGACGCGAGTGCTATTTGCACTGTGTATGGCAATTGGAGCGCAATAGTGAATTCTCTTACCAGAAAACAACTCTTGCTCGTAGGACAAAAAACTGCATGTGCCTCAACTCCATTTAACTGGGAAACAAACGCTAGCTCGACTTCCAAGAAACACACTCTGCTTTTGAGAAAAGAGCACTCTTCTACTCTACTGTGTTTCCTATGTGTTCCGAACAGTGAGCTTGCGCAGAACAAAAAAACTGTGCTTCCTACTCACACGGCCATATCTAGTTCAACTCTGCATAGGAAACTGACAAGAACAGTAGCTCCTCTTTAGTCTGATACACTGTACTTGCTGGAAAGAGACGCGAGTGCTATTTTCACTGAGTATTTCAATGGGAGCACAATAGTGACTCGTCTTACCAGAAAACAACTCTTGCTCGTAGGACCAGAAACTGCATGTGATTCAACTCCATTTAGGATTGGGAAACAAACGCTAGCTCGCCTTACAAGAAACACACTCTGCTTTAGAGAAAAGAGCACTCTTCTACTCTGCTGCGTTTCCTCTGGGGCCAGAACAGTGACCTTGCTCAGAACATAAGAACTGTGCTTCCTACACACACGGGCCATATCTAGTTTAACTCTGCTTAGGAAACGGACAAGAACAGTAGCTCCTCTTCAGTCCAATACACTGTACTTGCGGGGAACAGACGCCAGTGCTATTTGCACTGTGTATGGCAATTGGAGCACAATAGTGACTTGTCTTACGAGAAAACAACTCTTGCTCGTAGGACAGAAAACTGCATGTGACTCAACTCCATTTAGGACTTGGAAACAAACGCTAGCTCGACTTCCAAGAAACACACTCTGCTTTTGAGAAAAGAGCACTCTTCTACGCTACTGTGTATCCTAGGTGTTCCGAACAATGAGCTTGCTCAGAACAAAAAAACTGTGCTTCCTACACACACGGCCATATCTAGTTCAAGTCTGCTTAGGAACCTGACAAGAACAGTAGATCCACTTCAGTCCAATACACTGTACTTGCTGGGAAAAGACGCCAGTGCTATTTGTCCTGTGTATGGAAATGGCAGCGCAATAGTGACTCTTCTTACCAGAAAACAACTCTTGCTTTTAGGACCAGAAACTGCATGTGATTCAACTCCATTTAGGACTAGGAAACAAATGCTAGCTCGCCTTACAAAAACACACTCTGCTTTTGTGAAAAGAGCACTCTTCTACTCTACTGTGTTTCCAAAAGGGCCAGAACAGTGAGCTTGTTCAGAACATAAGAACTGTGCTTCCTACACACACGGGCCATATCTAGTTCAACTCTGCTTAGGAAACTGACAAGAACAGTAGCTCCTCTTCCTTCCGATACACTGTACTTGCTGGGAATAGACGCGAGAGCTATTTGCACTATGTATGGCAAGGGGATTGCAATAGTGACTTTCCTTACCAGGAACCAACTCTTGCTCTTAGGACCAGAAACTGCATGAGATTCAACTCCATTTAGGACTGGGAAACAAACGCTAGCTCACCTTTCAAGAAACACACTCTGCTTTTAAGAAAAGAGCACTCTTCTACTCTACTTTGTTTCTTATGGTGTCTGAACAGTGAGCTTGCTCAGAACAAAAGAACTGTGCTTCCTACACACACGGGCCATATCTAGATCAACTCTGCTTAGGAAACTGACAAGAACAGTAGCTCCTCTTCAGTCCGATACACTGTACTTGCTGGGAACAGACGCGAGTGCTATTTGCACTGTGTATGGCAATTGGAGCACAATAGTGACTCGTCTTACCAGAAAAAAACTCTTGCTCGTAGGACAAAAAACTGCATGTGACTCAACTCCATTTAGGACTGGGAAACAAACGCTAGCTCGCCTTACAAGAAACACACTCTGCTTTAGAGAAAAGAGCACTCTTCTACTCTACTGCGTTTCCTATTTGGCCAGAGCAGTGAGCTTGCTCAGAACATAAGAACTGTGCTTCATACACACACGGGCCATATCTAGTTGAACTCTGCTTAGGAACCTGACAAGAACAGTAGCTCCTCTTCAGTCCAATACACTGTAATTTCTGGGAACAGACGTATGTGCTATTTGCACTGTGTATGGCAATGGGAGCGCAATAGTGACTTTCCTTACCAGAAAACAACTCTTGCTCGTAGGACCAGAAACTGCATGTGATTCCACTCCATTTAGGACTGGGAAACAAATGCTAGCTCGCCCAACAAGAAACACACTCTGCTTTTGAAAAAAGAGCACTCTTCTACTCTACTGTGTTTCCTATAGGGCCAGAACAATGAGCTTGCTCAGAACAAAAGAACTGTGCTTCCTACACACGGGCCATAACTAGTTCAACACTGCTTAGGAAACTGACAAGAACAGTAGCTCCTCTTCAGTCTGATACACTGTAATTGCTGGGAACAGACGCGAGTGCTATTTGCACTGTGTATGGCAATGGGAGTGCAATAGTGACTTTTCTTACCAGAAAACAACTCTTGCTCGTAGGACCAGAAACTGCATGTGATTCAACTCCATTTAGGACTGGGAAACAAATGCTAGCTCGCCTTACAAGAAACACACTCTGCTTTTGAGAAAAGAGCACTCTTCTACTCTACTGTGTTTCCTTTCGGGTCCGAACAGTGAGCTTGCTCAGAACAAAGAACTGTGCTTTCTACACACACGGGCCATATCTAATTAAACTCTGCTTAGGAAATAAACAAGAACAGTAGCTCCTCTTCAGTCCAATACACTATACTTGCGGGGAACAGACGCGAGTGCTATTTGCACTGTGTATGGCATTGGAGCACAATAGTGACTTGTCTTACCAGAAAATAACTCTTCCTCATTGGACAAAAAACTGCATGTGACTCAACTCCATTTAGGACTGGGAAACAAACGCTAGCTCGACTTCCAAGAAACACACTCTGCTTTTGAGAAAAGAGCACTCTTCTACTCTACTGTGTTTCCTATGTGTTCCGAACAGTGAGCTTGCTCAGAACAAAAAAACTGTGCTTCCTACACACACGGCCATATCTAGTTCAATTCTGCTTAGGAACCTGACAAGAACAGTAGATCCTCTTCAGTCCAATACACTGCACTTGCTGGGAATAGACGCCAGTGCTATTTGTCCTGTGTATGGCAATGGCAGCGCAAAAGTTCCTCTTCTTACCATAAAACAACTCTTGCTGGTAGGACTAGAAACTGCATGTGATTGAACTCCATTTAAGACTGGGAAACAAGCGCTAGCTTGCCTTACAAGAAACACACTCTGCTTTAGAGAAAAGAGCACTCTTCTACTCTACTGTGTTTCCTATAGGGCCAGAACAGTGAGCTTGCTAAAAAACAAAAGAACTGTGCTTCCTACATATGGGCCATAACTAGTTCAACTCTGATTAGGAAACTGACAAGAACTGTAGCTCCTCTTCAGTCTGATACACTGTACTTGCTGGGAACAGAAGCGAGTGCTATTTGCACTGTGTATGGAAATGTGAGTGCAATAGTGACTTTCCTTACCAGAAAACAACTCTTGCTCATAGGACCAGAAACTGCATGTGATTCAACTCCATTTAGGACTGGGGAACAAGGGCTAGCTCGCCTTACATGAAACATACTCTGCTTTTGAGAAAAGAGCACTCTTCTACTCTACTGTGTTTCCTATGGGGTCCGAACAGTGAGCTTGCTCAGAACAAAAGTACTGTGCCTCCTACACACACGGGCCATATCTAGTTCAACTCTGCTTAGGAAACAAACAAGAACAGTAGCTCCTCTTCAGTCCAATACACAGTACTTGCGGGGAACATACGCGAGTGCTATTTGCACTGTGTATGGCAATTGGAGCACAATAGTGACTTGTCTTACGAGAAAACAACTCTTGCTCGTAGGACAAAAAACTGCATGTGACTCAAATCCATTTAGGACTGGGAAACAAACGCTAGCTCGCCTTACAAGAAACACACTCTGCTTTTGAGAAAAGAGCACTCTTCTACTCTACTGTGTTTCCTATGTGTTCCGAAAAGTGAGCTTGCTCAGAACAAAAAAACTGTGCTTCCTACACACAAGGCCATATCTAGTTCAAGTCTGCTTAGGAAACTGACAAGAACAGTAGCTCCTCTTCAGTCCGATACACTCTACTTGCTGGGAACAGACGTGAGTGCTATTTGCACTGTGTAAGGCAATTGGAGCACAACAGTGACTCGTCTTACCAGAAAAAAACACTTGCTCGTAGGACAAAAAACTGCATGTGACTCAACTCCTTTTAGTTCTGGGAAACAAACGCTAGCTCGCCTTACAAGAAACACTCTCTGCTTTAGAGAAAAGAGCACTCTTCTACTCTACTGTGTTTCCTATAGGGCCAGAACAGTGAGCTTGCTCAGAACAAAAGAACTGTGCTTCCTACACACGGGCCATATCTAGTTCAACTATGCTTAGGAAACTGACAAGAACAGTAGCTCCTCTTCAGTCCGATACACTGTACTTGCTGGGAACAGACGCGAGTGCTATTTGCACTGTGTATGTCAATGGGAGCACAATAGTGACTTTCCTTATCAGAAAACAACTCTTGCTCGTAAGACCAGAAACTGCATGAGATTCAAGTCCATTTAGGACTGGGAAACAAACGCTAGCTCACCTTACATGAAACACACTCTGCTTTTGAGAAAAGAGCACTCTTCTACTCTACTGTGTTTCCTATGGTGTCCGAACAGTGAGCTTGCTCAGAACAAATGAACTGTGCTTCCTACACACATGGCCATATCTAGTTCAAGTCTGCTTAGGAACCTGACAAGAACAGTAGATCCTCTTCAGTCCAATACACTATAATTGCTGGGAACAGATGCCAGTGCTATTTGTCCTGTGTATGGCAATGGCAGCGCAATAGTGACTCTTCTTACCAGAAAACAACTCTTGCTCGTAGGACCAGAAACTGCATGTGATTGCACTCCATTTAGGACTGGGAAACAAACTCTAGCTCGCTTTAAAAGAAACACACTCTGCTTTTGAGAAAAGAGCACTCTTCTACTCTACTGTGTTTCCTAGGTGTTCCGAACAGTGAGCTTGCTCAGAACAAAAAAACTGTGCTTCCTACACACACGGCCATATCTAGTTCAAGTCTGCTTAGGAACCTGACAAGAACAGTAGCTCCTCTTCAGTCCGATACACTGTACTTGTGGGGAACAGACGCGAGTGCTATTTGCACTGTGTATGTCACTGGGAGCACAATAGTGACTTTCCTTACCAGAAAACATCTCTTGCTCGTAAGACGAGAAACTGCATGTGATTCACCTCCATTTAGGATTGAGAAACAAATGCTAGCTCGCCTTACATGAAACACACTCTGCTTTTGAGAAAAGAGCACTCTTCTATTCTACTGTGTTTCCTATAGGGTCCGAACAGTGAGCTTGCTCAGAACAAAAGAACTGTGCTTCCTACACACATGGGCCATATCTAGTTCAACTCTGCTTAGAAAACTGACAAGAACAATAGCTCCTCTTCCGTCCAATACACTGTACTTGCAGGGAACAGACGCGAGTGCTATTTGCACTGTGTATGGCAATTGGAGCGCAATAGTGAATTCTCTTACCAGAAAACAACTCTTGCTCGTAGGACAAAAAACTGCATGTGCCTCAACTCCATTTAACTGGGAAACAAACGCTAGCTCGACTTCCAAGAAACACACTCTGCTTTTGAGAAAAGAGCACTCTTCTACTCTACTGTGTTTCCTATGTGTTCCGAACAGTGAGCTTGCGCAGAACAAAAAAACTGTGCTTCCTACTCACACGGCCATATCTAGTTCAACTCTGCATAGGAAACTGACAAGAACAGTAGCTCCTCTTTAGTCTGATACACTGTACTTGCTGGAAAGAGACGCGAGTGCTATTTTCACTGAGTATTTCAATGGGAGCACAATAGTGACTCGTCTTACCAGAAAACAACTCTTGCTCGTAGGACCAGAAACTGCATGTGATTCAACTCCATTTAGGATTGGGAAACAAACGCTAGCTCGCCTTACAAGAAACACACTCTGCTTTAGAGAAAAGAGCACTCTTCTACTCTGCTGCGTTTCCTCTGGGGCCAGAACAGTGACCTTGCTCAGAACATAAGAACTGTGCTTCCTACACACACGGGCCATATCTAGTTTAACTCTGCTTAGGAAACGGACAAGAACAGTAGCTCCTCTTCAGTCCAATACACTGTACTTGCGGGGAACAGACGCCAGTGCTATTTGCACTGTGTATGGCAATTGGAGCACAATAGTGACTTGTCTTACGAGAAAACAACTCTTGCTCGTAGGACAGAAAACTGCATGTGACTCAACTCCATTTAGGACTTGGAAACAAACGCTAGCTCGACTTCCAAGAAACACACTCTGCTTTTGAGAAAAGAGCACTCTTCTACGCTACTGTGTATCCTAGGTGTTCCGAACAATGAGCTTGCTCAGAACAAAAAAACTGTGCTTCCTACACACACGGCCATATCTAGTTCAAGTCTGCTTAGGAACCTGACAAGAACAGTAGATCCACTTCAGTCCAATACACTGTACTTGCTGGGAAAAGACGCCAGTGCTATTTGTCCTGTGTATGGAAATGGCAGCGCAATAGTGACTCTTCTTACCAGAAAACAACTCTTGCTTTTAGGACCAGAAACTGCATGTGATTCAACTCCATTTAGGACTAGGAAACAAATGCTAGCTCGCCTTACAAAAACACACTCTGCTTTTGTGAAAAGAGCACTCTTCTACTCTACTGTGTTTCCAAAAGGGCCAGAACAGTGAGCTTGTTCAGAACATAAGAACTGTGCTTCCTACACACACGGGCCATATCTAGTTCAACTCTGCTTAGGAAACTGACAAGAACAGTAGCTCCTCTTCCTTCCGATACACTGTACTTGCTGGGAATAGACGCGAGAGCTATTTGCACTATGTATGGCAAGGGGATTGCAATAGTGACTTTCCTTACCAGGAACCAACTCTTGCTCTTAGGACCAGAAACTGCATGAGATTCAACTCCATTTAGGACTGGGAAACAAACGCTAGCTCACCTTTCAAGAAACACACTCTGCTTTTAAGAAAAGAGCACTCTTCTACTCTACTTTGTTTCTTATGGTGTCTGAACAGTGAGCTTGCTCAGAACAAAAGAACTGTGCTTCCTACACACACGGGCCATATCTAGATCAACTCTGCTTAGGAAACTGACAAGAACAGTAGCTCCTCTTCAGTCCGATACACTGTACTTGCTGGGAACAGACGCGAGTGCTATTTGCACTGTGTATGGCAATTGGAGCACAATAGTGACTCGTCTTACCAGAAAAAAACTCTTGCTCGTAGGACAAAAAACTGCATGTGACTCAACTCCATTTAGGACTGGGAAACAAACGCTAGCTCGCCTTACAAGAAACACACTCTGCTTTAGAGAAAAGAGCACTCTTCTACTCTACTGCGTTTCCTATTTGGCCAGAGCAGTGAGCTTGCTCAGAACATAAGAACTGTGCTTCATACACACACGGGCCATATCTAGTTGAACTCTGCTTAGGAACCTGACAAGAACAGTAGCTCCTCTTCAGTCCAATACACTGTAATTTCTGGGAACAGACGTATGTGCTATTTGCACTGTGTATGGCAATGGGAGCGCAATAGTGACTTTCCTTACCAGAAAACAACTCTTGCTCGTAGGACCAGAAACTGCATGTGATTCCACTCCATTTAGGACTGGGAAACAAATGCTAGCTCGCCCAACAAGAAACACACTCTGCTTTTGAAAAAAGAGCACTCTTCTACTCTACTGTGTTTCCTATAGGGCCAGAACAATGAGCTTGCTCAGAACAAAAGAACTGTGCTTCCTACACACGGGCCATAACTAGTTCAACACTGCTTAGGAAACTGACAAGAACAGTAGCTCCTCTTCAGTCTGATACACTGTAATTGCTGGGAACAGACGCGAGTGCTATTTGCACTGTGTATGGCAATGGGAGTGCAATAGTGACTTTTCTTACCAGAAAACAACTCTTGCTCGTAGGACCAGAAACTGCATGTGATTCAACTCCATTTAGGACTGGGAAACAAATGCTAGCTCGCCTTACAAGAAACACACTCTGCTTTTGAGAAAAGAGCACTCTTCTACTCTACTGTGTTTCCTTTCGGGTCCGAACAGTGAGCTTGCTCAGAACAAAGAACTGTGCTTTCTACACACACGGGCCATATCTAATTAAACTCTGCTTAGGAAATAAACAAGAACAGTAGCTCCTCTTCAGTCCAATACACTATACTTGCGGGGAACAGACGCGAGTGCTATTTGCACTGTGTATGGCATTGGAGCACAATAGTGACTTGTCTTACCAGAAAATAACTCTTCCTCATTGGACAAAAAACTGCATGTGACTCAACTCCATTTAGGACTGGGAAACAAACGCTAGCTCGACTTCCAAGAAACACACTCTGCTTTTGAGAAAAGAGCACTCTTCTACTCTACTGTGTTTCCTATGTGTTCCGAACAGTGAGCTTGCTCAGAACAAAAAAACTGTGCTTCCTACACACACGGCCATATCTAGTTCAAGTCTGCTTAGGAACCTGACAAGAACAGTAGATCCTCTTCAGTCCAATACACTGTACTTGCTGGGAACAGACGCCAGTGCTATTTGTCCTGTGTATGGCAATGGCAGCGCAATAGTGACTCTTCTTAACAGAAAACAACTCTTGCTTGTAGGACCAGAAACTGCATGTGATTCAACTCCATTTAGGACTAGGAAACAAACGCTAGCTCGCCTTACAAAAACACACTCTGCTTTTGAGAAAATAGCACTCTTCTACTCTACTGTGTTTCCAATAGGGCCAGAACAGTGAGCTTGTTCAGAACATAAGAACTGTGCTTCCTACACACACGGGCCATATCTAGTTCAACTCGGCTTAGGAAACTGACAAGAACAGTAGCTCCTCTTCAGTCCGATACACTGTACTTGCTGGGAATAGACGCGAGAGCTATTTGCACTATGTATGGCAAGGGGAGCGCAATAGTGACTTTCCTTACCAGAAAACAACTCTTGTTCTTAGGAACAGAAACTGCATGAGATTCAAATCCATTTAGGACTGGGAAACAAACGCTAGCTCGCCTTATAAGAAACACACTCTGCTTTTGAGAAAAGAGCACTCTTCTACTCTACTGTGTTTCCTATGGTGTCCGAACAGTGAGCTTGCTCAGAACAAAAGAACTGTGCTTCCTACACACACGGCCATATCTAGTTCAATTCTGCTTAGGAACCTGACAAGAACAGTAGATCCTCTTCAGTACAATACAATGTACTTGCGGGGAACAGACGCGAGTGCTATTTGCACTGTGTATGGCAATTGGAGCACAATAGTGACTCCTCTTACCAGAAAATAACTCTTGCTCGTAGGACAAAACACTGCATGAGACTCAACTCCATTTAGGACTGGGAAACAAATGCAAGCTCGCCTTACAAGAAACACACTCTGCTTTTGAGAAAAGAGCACTCTTCTACTGTACTGTGTTTCCTATAAGGCCAGAACAGTGAGCTTGCTCAGAAAAAAAGAACTGTGCTTCCTACACACGGGCCATATCTCGTTCAACTGTGCTTAGGAAACTGACAAGAACAGTAGCTCCTCTTCAGTCCGATACACTGTACTTGCTGGGAATAGACGCGAGTGCTATTTGCACTGTGTATGGCAATGGGAGCGCAATAGTGACTTTCCTTACCAGAAAACATCTCTTGATCATAGGACCAGAAACTGCACGTGATTCAACTCCCTTTAGGACTGGGAAACAAATGCTAGCTCGCCTTACATGAAACAAACTCTGCTTTTGAGAAAAGAGCACTCTTCTAATCTACTGTGCTTCCTATGGGGTCCGAACAGTGAGCTTGCTCAGAACAAAAGAACTGTGCTTCCTACACACACTCGCCATATCTAGTTCAACTCTGCTTAGGAAACTGACAAGAACAGTAGATCTTCTTCAATCCAATACACTGTACTTGCGGGGAACAGACGCGAGTGCTATTTGCACTGTGTATGGCAATGGGAGTGCAATAGTGACTTTCCTTACCAGAAAACAACTCTTGCTCGTAGGACCAGAAACTGCATGTGATTCCACTCCATTTAGGACTGGGAAACAAACGGTAGCTTGCCTTACAAGAAACACACTCTGCTTTAGAGAAAAGAGCACTCTTCTACTATACTGTGTTTCCTATGGGGTCCAAACAGTGAGCTTGCTCAGAACAAAGAACTGTGCTTCCTACACACACGGACCATATCTAGTTCAACTCTGCTTAGTAAACTGACAAGAAGAGGAGCTCCTATTCAGTCCAATACACTGTACTTGCTGGGAAAAGGCGCAAGTGCTATTTGCCTTGTGAAGTGCAATGGGAGCGCAATAGTGACTTTCTTTACCAGCGCTAGGACCAGAAACTGCATGTGATTCAAATCCATTTAGGACTAGGAAACAAATGCTAGCTCGCCTTACAAAAACACACTCCGCTTTTGAGAAAAGAGCACTCTTCTACTCTACTGTGTTTCCTATAGGGCCAGAAGAGTGAACTTGCTCAGAACATAAGAACTGTGCTTCCTACACACACGGGCCGTATCTTGTTCAACTCTGCTTAGGAAACTGACAAGAACAGTAGCTCCTTTGCAGTCCAATACACTGTACTTACTGGGAACAGATAGGAGGGCTATTTGCACTGTGTATGGCAATTGGAGCACAATAGTTACTTTCCTTACCAGAAAACAACTCTTGCTCGTAGGACCAGAAACTGCATGTGATTCAACTCCACTTAGGAGTGGGAAACAAATGCTAGGTCGCCTTACATGAAACACACTCTGCTTTTGAGAAATGAGCACTCTTCTACTCTACTGTGTTTCCTATGTGTTCCGAACAGTGAGCTTGCTCAGAACAAAAAAACTGTACTTCCTACTCACACGGCCATATCTAGTTCAAGTCTGCTTAAGAACCTGACAAGAACAGTATATCCTCTTCAGTCCAATACACTGTACTTGCTGGGAACAGACGCCAGTGCTATTTGTCCTGTGTATGGCAATGGCAGCGCAATAGTGACTCTTCTTACCAGAAAACAACTCGTGCTCGTAGGACCAGAAACTGCATGTGATTCAACTCCATTTAGGACTGGGAAACAAATGCTAGCTCGACTTACATGAAACACACTCTGCTTTTGAGAAAAGAGCACTCTTCTACTCTACTGTGCTTCCTATGGGTTCCGAACAGTGAGCTTGCTCAGAACAAAAGAACTGTGCTTCCTACACACACGGGCCATATCTAGTTCAACTCTGCTTAGGAAACTGACAAAAACAGTAGATCCTCTTCAGTACAATACAATGTACTTGCGGGGAACACAC
Organism: Peromyscus eremicus; assembly: GCF_949786415.1. Taxonomy (NCBI): domain Eukaryota; kingdom Metazoa; phylum Chordata; class Mammalia; order Rodentia; family Cricetidae; genus Peromyscus; species Peromyscus eremicus. The sequence goes on along the minus strand of NW_026734786.1, from coordinate 147,612 downwards.
GCGAGTGCTATTTGCACTGTGTATGGAAATTGGAGCACAATAGTGACTCGTCTTACCAGAAAATAACTCTTGCTCGTAGGACAAAACACTGCATGTGACTCAACTCCATTTAGGACTGGGAAACAAATGCAAGCTCGCCTTACAAGAAACACACTCTGCTTTTGAGAAAAGAGCACTCTTCTTCTCTACTGTGTTTCCTATGGGGTCCGAAGAGTGAGCTGCTCAGAACAAAAGAACTGTGCTTCCTACACACACGGCCATATCTATTTCAATTCTGCTTAGGAACCTGACAAGAACAGTAGATCCTCTTCAGTCCAATACACTGTACCTGCTGGGAACAGACGCCAGTGCTATTTGTCCTGTGTATGGCAATGGCAGCACAATAGTGACTCTTCTTACCAGAAAACAACTCTTGCTTGTAGGACCAGAAACTGCATGTGATTCAACTCCATTTAGGACTGGGAAACAAAAGCTAGCTCACCTTGCAAGAAACACACTCTGCTTTAGAGAAAAGAGCACTCTTCTACTCTACTGTTTTTCCTATAGGGCCAGAACAGTGAGCTTGCTCAGAACAAAAGAACTGTGCTTCCTACACACGGGCCATATCTCGTTCAACTCTGCTTAGGAAACTGACAAGAACAGTAGCTACTCTTCAGTCCGATACATTGTACTTGCTGGGAACAGACGCGAGTGCTATTTGCACTGTGTATGGCAATGGGAGCACAATAGTGACTTTCCTTACCAGAAAACAACTCTAGCTCGTAAGACCAGAAACTGCATGTGATTCAACTCCATTTAGGACTGGGAAACAAACTCTAGCTCGCCTTACATGAAACACACTCTGCTTTTGAGAAAAGAGCACTCTTCTACTCTACTCTGTTTCCTATGGGTTCCAAACAGTGAGCTTGCTCAGAACAAAAGAACTGTGCTTCCTACACACACGGGCCATATCTAGTTCAACTCTCCTTAAGAAACTGACAGGAACAGTAGCTCCTCTTCCGTCCAATACACTGTACTTGCGGGGAACAGACGCGAGTGCTATTTGCACTGTGTATGGCAATTGGAGCACAATAGTGACTTGTCTTACCAGAAAACAACTCTTGCTCATAGGACAAAAAACTGCATGTGACTCAACTCCATTTAGGACTGGGAAAGAAACACTAGCTCGACTTCCAAGAAACACACTCTGCTTTTGAGAAAAGAGCACTCTTCTACTCTACTGTGTTTCCTATGGGGTCCAAACAGTGAGCTTGCTCAGAACAAAAGAACTGTGCTTCCTACACGCACGGACCATATCTAGTTCAACTCTGCTTAGTAAACTGACAAGAACAGTAGCTCCTATTCAGTCCAATACACTGTACTTGCTGGGAAAAGACGCGAGTGCTATTTGCCTTGTTAAGGGCAATGGGAGCGCAATAGTGACTTTCCTTACCAGAAAACAACTCTTGCTCGTAAGACCAGAAACTGCATGTGATTCAACTCCATTTAGGACTGGGAAACAAACTCTAGCTCGCCTTACATGAAACACACTCTGCTTTTGAGAAAAGAGCACTCTTCTACTCTACTGTGTTTCCTATGGGGTCCGAACAGTGAGCTTGCTCAGAACAAAAGAACTGTGCTTCCTACACACACGGGCCATATCTACTTCAACTGTGCTTAGGAAACTGACAAGAACATTAGGTCCTCTTCCGTCCAATACACTGTACTTGCGGGGAACAGACGCGAGTGCTATTTGCATTGTGTATGGCAATTGGAGAACAATAGTGACTTGTCTTACCAGAAAACAACTTTTGCTCATAGGACAAAAAACTGCATGTGACTCAACTCCATTTAGGACTGGGAAACAAAGGCTAGCTCGCCTTACAAGAAACAAACTCTGCTTTTGAGAAAAGAGCACTCTTCTACTCTACTGTGTTTCCTATGTGTTCCGAACAGTGAGCTTGCTCAGAACAAAAAAACTGTGCTTCCTACATACACGGCCATATCTAGTTCAAGTCTGCTTAGGAACCTGACAAGAACAGTAGATCCTCTTCAGTCCAATACACTGTACTTGCTTGGAACAGACGCCAGTGCTATTTGTCCTGTGTAGGGCAATTGGAGCACAATAGTGACTTGTCTTACCAGAAAACATCTCTTGCTCGTAGGACAAAAAACTGCATGTGACTCAACTCCATTTAGGACTGGGAAACAAACGCTAGCTCGACTTCCAAGAAACACACTTTGCTTTTGAGAAAAGAGCACTCTTCTACTCTACTGTGTTTCCTAAAGGGCCAGAACAGTGAGCTTGCTCAGAACAAAAAAACTGTGCTTCCTGCTCACACGGCCATATCTAGTTCAAGTCTGCTTAGGAAGCTGACAAGAACAGTAGATCCTCTTCAGTTCAATACACTGTACTTGCTGGGAACAGACGCCAGTGCTATTTGTCCTGTGTATGGCAATGGCAGCGCAATAGTGACTCTTCTTACCAGAAAACAACTCTTGCTCTTAGGACCAGAAACTGCATGTGATTCAACTCCATTTAGGATTGGGAAAAAAACTCTAGCTCGCTTTACAAGAAACACACTCTGCTTTTGAGAAAAGAGCACTCTTCTACTCTACTGTGTTTCCTATAAGGCCAGAACAGTGAGCTTGCTCAGAAAAAAAGAACTGTGCTTCCTACACACGGGCCATATCTCGTTCAACTCTGCTTAGGAAACTGACAAGAACAGTAGCTCCTCTTCAGTCCGATACACTGTACTTGCTGGTAACAGATGCGAGTGCTATTTGCACTGTGTATGGCAATGGGAGCGCAATAGTGACTTTCTTTACCAGAAAACAACTCTTGATCGTAGGACCAGAAACTGCATGTGATTCAACTCCATTTAGGACTGGGAAACAAATGCTAGCTCGCCTTACATGAAACACACTCTGCTTTTGAGAAAAGAGCACTCTTCTAATCTACTGTGCTTCCTATGGGGTCCGAACAGTGAGCTTACTCAGAACAAAAGAACTGTGCATCCTAAACACACGGGCCATATCTAGTTCAACTCTGCTTAGGAAACTGACAAGAACAGTAGATCTTCTTCAGTCCAATACACTGTACTTGCGGGGAACAGACGCGAGTGCTATTTGCACTGTGTATGGCAATTGGAGCACAATAGTGATTCGTCTTACCAGAAAACTATTCTTGCTCGTAGGACAAAAAACTGCATGTGACTCAACTCCATTTAGGACTGGGCAACAAACGCTAGCTCGCCTTACAAGAAACACACTCTGCTTTTGAGAAAAGAGCACTCTTCTACTCTACTGTGTTTCCTATAGGGCCAGAACAGTGAGCTTGCTCAGAAAAAAAAAAAAAACGGTGCTTCCTACTCACACGGCCATATCTAGTTCAAGTCTGCTTAGGAACCTGAAAAGAACAGTAGATCCTCTTCAGTTCAATACACTGTACTTGCTGGGAACAGATGCCAGTGCTATTTGTCCTGTGTATGGCAATGGCAGTTCAATAGTGACTCTTCTTAACAGAAAACAACTCTTGCTCGTAGGACCAGAAACTGCATGTGATTCAACTCCATTTAGGACTGGGAAACAAATTCTAGCTCGCTTTACAAGAAACACACTCTGCTTTTGAGAAAAGAGCACTCTTCTACTCTACTGTGTTTCCAATGGGGCCAGAACAGTGAGCTTGCTCAGAAAAAAAGAACTGTGCTTCCTACACACACGGGCCATATCTAGTTCAACTCTGCTTAGGAAACTGACAAGAACAGTAGCTCCTCTTCAGTCCAATACACTGTAGTTGCTGGGAACAGACAGGAGGGCTATTTGCACTGTGGATGGCAATGGGAGCGCAATAGTGACTTTCCTTACCAGAAAACAACTCTTGCTCGTAGGACCAGAAACTGCATGTGATTCCACTCCATTTAGGACTGGGAAACAAATGGTAGCTTGCCTTACAAGAAACACACTCTGCTTTAGATAAAAGAGCACTCTTCTACTCTACTGTGTTTCCTATGGGGTCCAAACAGTGAGCTTGCTCAGAACAAAAGAACTGTGCTTCCTACACACGGACCATATCTAGTTCAACTCTGCTTAGTAAACTGACAAGAAGAGTAGCTTCTATTCAGTCCAATACACTGTGCTTGCTGGGAAAACGTGCGAGTGCTATTTGCCTTGTGAAGGGCAATGGGAGCGCAATAGTGACTTTCCTTACCAGAAAACAACTCTTGTTCCTAGGACCAGAAACTGCATGTGATTCAACTCCATTTAGGACTTGGAAACAAATGCTAGCTCGCCTTACAAAAACACACTCTGCTTCTGAGAAAATAGCACTCTTCTACTCTACTGTGTTTCCTATAAGGCCAGAAGAGTGAACTTGCTCAGAACATAAGAACTGTGCTTCCTACACACACGGCCCATATCTAGTTCAACTCTGCTTAGGAAACTGAGAAGAACAGTAGCTCCTTTGCAGTCCAATACACTGTGCTTGCTGGGAACAGACGGGAGGGCTATTTGCACTGTGTATGGCAATGGGAGCGCAATAGTGACTTTCCTTACCAGAAAACAACTCTTGCTCGTAAGACCAGAAACTGCATGTGATCAACTCCACTTAGGACTGGGAAACAAATGCTAGCTCGCATACATGAAACACATTCTGCTTTTGAGAAAAGAGTACTCTTCTACTCTGCTGTGTTTCCTATGGGGTCCGAACAGTGAGTTTGCACAGAAAAAAATAACTGTGCTTCCTACACACACGGGCCATATCTAGTTCAACTCTGCTTAGGAAACCAACAAGAACAGTAGCTCCTCTTCAGTCCGATACACTGTACTTGCTGGGAACAGACGCGAGTGCTATTAGTAATGTGTATGGCAATGTGAGCGCAATAGTGACTTTCCTTTCCAGAAAACAACTCTTGATCGTAGGACCAGAAACTGCATGTGATTCAACTCCACTTAGGAGTGGGAAACAAATGCTAGGTCGCCTTACATGAAACACACTGTGCATTTGAGAAAAGAGCACTCTTCTACTCTTCTGTGTTTCATATAGGGCCAGAACAGTGAGCTTGCTCAGTAAAAAATAACTGTAGTTCCTACACACACGGCCCATATCTAGTTCAACTCTGCTTAGGAAACTGAGAAGAACAGTAGCTCCTTTGCAGTCCAATACACTGTACTTGCTGGGAACAGACAGGAGGGCTATTTGCACTGTGTATGGCAATGGGAGCACAATAGTGACTTTCCTTACCAGAAAACAACTCTTGCTCGTAGGACCAGAAACTGCATGTGTTTCAACTCCATTTAGGACTGGGAAACAAATGCTAGCTCGCAAACATGAAACACACTCTGCTTTTGAGAAAAGAGTACTCTTCTACTCTACTGTGTTTCCTACGGGGTCCAAACAGTGAGTTTGCACAGAACAAAATAACTGTGCTTCCTACACACACGGGCCATATCTAGTTCAATTCTGCTTAGAAAACCAACAAGAACAGTGGCTCCTCTTCAGTCCCATACACTGTACTTGCTGGGAACAGACGCGAGTGCTATTTGTACTGTGTACGGCAATGGGAGCGCAATAGTGACTTTCCGTACCAGAAAACAACTCTTGATCGTAGGACCAGAAACTGCATGTGATTCAACTCCATTTAGGAGTGGGAAACAAATGCTAGGTCGCCTTACATGAAACACACTCTGCTTTTGAGAAAAGAGCACTCTTCTACTCTACTGTGTTTCCTATGTGTTCCGAACAGCGAGCTTGCTCAGAACAAAAAAACTGTACTTCCCACTCACACGGCCATATCTAGTTCAAGTCTGCTTAGGAACCTGACAAGAACAGTATATCCTCTTCAGTCCAATACACTGTACTTGCTGGGAACAGACGCCAGTGCTATTTGTCCTGTGTATGGCAATGGCAGCGCAATAGTGACTCTTCTTACCAAAAACAACTCTTGCTCGTAGGACCAGAAACTGCATGTGATTCAACTCCATTTAGGACTGGGAAACAAACTCTAGCTCGCTTTACAAGAAACACACTCTGCTTTTGAGAAAAGAGCACTCTTCTACTCTACTGTGTTTCCTATGGGGTCCAAACAGTGAGCTTGCTCAAAACAAAAGAACTGTGCTTCCTACACACACGGGCCATATCTAGTTCAACTCTGCTTAGGAAACTGAGAAAAACAGTAGCTCCTTTTCAATCCAATACACGGTACTTGCTGGGAACAGAAGGGAAGGCTATTTGCACTGTGTATGGCAATGGGAGCGCAATAGTGACTTTCCTTACCAGAAAACAACTGTTGCTCGTAGGACCAGAAACCGCATGTGACTCCACTCCATTTAGGACTGGGAATCAAACGGTAGCTCGCCTTACAAGAAACACACTCTGCTTTAGAGAAAAGAGAACTCTTCTACTCTACTGTGTTTCCTATGGGGTCCAAACAGTGAGCTTGCTCAGAACAAAAGAACTGTGCTTCCTACACACACGGGCCTTATCTATTTCACTCTGCTTAGGAAACTGACAAGAACAGTAGCTCCTCTTCCGTCCAATACACTGTACTTGCGGGGAACAGACGCCAGTGCTATTTGCACTGTGTATGGCAATGGGAGCACAATAGTGACTCGTCTTACCAGAAAACAACTCTTGCTCGTAGGACAAAAAACTGCATGTGACTCAACTCCATTTAGTACTGGGAAACAAACGCTAGCTCGCCTTACAAGAAACACACTCTGCTTTTGAGAAAAGAGCACTCTTCTACTCTACTGTGTTTCCTCTGGGGTCTGAACTGTAAGCTCGCTCAGAACAAAAGAACTGTGCTTCCTACACACACGGCCATATCTAGTTCAATTCTACTGAGAACCTGACAAGAACAGTAGATCCTCTACAGTCCAATACACTGTACTTGCTGGGAACAGACGCCAGTGCTATTAGTCCTGTGAATGGCAATGGCAGCGCAATAGTGATTCTTCTTACCAGAAAACAACTCTTGCTCGTAGGACCAGAAACTGCATGTGATTCAACTCCATTTAGGACTGGGAAACAAATGCTAGCTCGCCTTACATGAAACACACTCTGCATTTGAGAAAAGAGCACTCTTCTACTCTATTGTGTTTCCTATCGGGTCCGAAGAGTGAGCTTGCTCAGATCAAAAGAATTGTGCTTCCTACACACACGGGCCATATCTAGTTCAACTCTGCTTAGGAAACCAACAAGAACAGTAGCTCCTCTTCAGTCCAATACACTGTACTTGCGGGGAACAGACGCATGTGCTATTTGCACTGTGTATGGCATTGGAGCACAATAGTGACTTGTCTTACCAGAAAACAACTCTTACTCGTAGGACAAAAAACTGCATGTGACTCAACTCCATTTAGGACTGGGAAACAAACGCTAGCTCGCCTTACATGAAACACACTCTGCTTTTGAGAAAAGAGCACTCTTCTACTCCACTGTGTTTCCTATGTGTTCCGAACAGTGAGCTTGCTCAGAACAAAAAAACTGTACTTCCTACTCACACGGCCATATCTAGTTCAATTCTGCTTAGGAACCTGACAAGAACAGTAGATCCTCTTCAGTCCAATACACTGTACTTGCTGGGAACAGACGCCAGTGCTATGGCAATGGCAGCGCAATAGTGACTCTTCTTAACAGAAAACAACTCTTGCTCGTAGGACCAGAAACTGCATGTGATTCAACTCCATTTAGGACTGGGAAAAAAACTCTAGCTCGCTTTACAAGAAACACACTCTGCTTTTGAGAAAAGAGCACTCTTCTACTCTACTGTATTTCCTATAGGGCCAGAACAGTGAGCTTGCTCAGAAAAAAGAACTGTGCTTCCTACACACACGAGCCATATCTAGTTCAACTCTGCTTAGGAAACTGAGAAGAACAGTAGCTCCTCTTCAGTCCAATACACTGTACTTGCTGGGAACAGACAGGAGGGCTATTTGCACTGTGTATGGCAATGGGAGCGCAATAGTGACTTTCCTTACCAGAAAACAACTCTTGCTCGTAGGACCAGAAACTGCATGTGATTCCACTCCATTTAGGACTGGGAAACAAACGGTTGCTTGCCTTAGAGAAACACACTCTGCTTTAAAGAAAAGAGCACTCTTCTACTCTACTCTGTTTCCTATGGGGTCCAAACAGTGAGCTTGCTCAGAACAAAAGAACTGTGCTTCCTACACACACGGACCATATCTAGTTCAACTCTGCTTAGTAAACTGACAAGAAGAGCAGCTCCTATTCAGTCCAATACACTGTACTTGCTGGGAAAAGACGCGAGTGCTATTTGCCTTGTGAATGGCAATGGGAGCGCAATAGTGACTTTCCTTACCAGAAAACAACTCTTGTTCATAGGACAGGAAACTGCATGTGATTCAACTCCATTTAGGACTAGGAAACAAACGCTAGCTCGCCTTACAAAAACACACTCTGCTTTTGAGAAAAGAGCACTCTTCTACTCTACTGTGTTTCCTATAGGGCCAGAAGAGTGAACTTGCTCAGAACATAAGAACTGTGCTTCCTACACACACGGACCATATCTAGTTCAACTCTGCTTAGGAAACTGACAAGAACAGTAGCTCCTTTTCAGTCTGATACACTGTACTTGCTGGGAACTGACGCGAGAGTTATTTGCAATGTGTATGGCAAGGGGAGCGCAATAGTGACTTTCCTTACCAGTAAACAACTCTTGCTCGTAGGTCCAGAAACTGCATGTGATTCAACTCCATTTAGGACTGGGAAACAAATGCTAGCTCTCCTTACAAGAAACACACTCTGCTTTAGGGAAAACAGCACTCTTCTACTCTACTGTGTTTCCTATGGGGTCCAAACAGTGAGCTTGCTCAGAACAAAAGAACTGTGCTTCCTACACACACGGACCATATCTAGTTCAACTCTGCTTAGGAAACTGACAAGAACAGTAGCTCCTATTCAGTCCAATACACTGTACTTGCTGGGAAAAGACGCGAGTGCTATTTGCCTTGTGTAGGGCAATGGGAGCGCAATAGTGACTTTCCTTACCAGAAAACAACTCTTGTTCGTAGGACCAGAAACTGCATGTGATTCAACTCCATTTAACTAGGAAACAAACGCTAGCTCGCCTTACAAAAACACACTCTGCTTTTGAGAAAAGAGCACGCTTCTACTCTACTGTTTTTATTATATGGCCAGAACAGTGAGCTTGCTCAGAACATAAGAACTGTGCTTCCTACACACACGGCCATATCTAGTTCAATTCTGCTTAGGAACCTGACAAGAACAGTAGATCCTCTTCAGTCCTATACACTGTACTTGCTGGGAACAGACTTTAGTGCTATTTGTCCTGTGTAAGGCAATGGCAGTGCAATAGTGACTCTTCTTACCATAAAAAAAATCTTGCACGTAGGACTAGAAACTGCATGTGATTCAACTTCATTTAGGACTGGGAAACAAACGCTAGCTTGCCTTACAAGAAACACACTCTGCTTTAGAGAAAAGAGCACTCTTCTACTCTACTGTGTTTCCTATATGGCCAGAACAGTGAGCTTGGTCAGAACAAAAGAACTGTGCTTCCTACACACGGGCCATAACTAGTTCAACTCTGCTTAGGAAACTGACAAGAACAGTAGCTCCTCTTCAGTCCGAAACACTGTACTTGCTGGGAACAGACGCGAGTGCTATTTGCACTGTGTATGGCATGGGAGCGCAATAGTGACTTTCCTTACGAGAAAACAACTCTTGCTCTTAGGACCAGAAAATGCATGTGATTCAACTCCATTTCGACTGGGATACAAATGTTAGCTCGCCTTCCATGAAACACACTCTGCTTTTGAGAAAAGAGCACTCTTCTACTCTACTGTGCTTCCTATGGGGTCCTAACAGTGAGCTCGCTCAGAACAAAAGAACTGTGCTTCCTACACACACGGGCCATATCTAGTTCAACTCTGCTTAGGAAACTGAGAAGAACAGTAGCTCCTCTTCAGTCCAATACACTGTACTTTCGGGGAACAGACGCGAATGCTATTTGCACTGTGTATGGCAATTGGAGCACAATAGTGACTCATCTTACCAGAAAACAACTCTTGCTCGTAGGACAAAAAACTGCATGTGAATCAACTCCATTTAGGACTGGGCAACAAACGCTAGCTCGCCTTACAAGAAACACACTCTGCTTTAGAGAAAAGAGCACTCTTCTACTCTACTGTGTTTCCTATTGGGTCTGAACAGTGAGCTTGCACAGAACAAAAGAACTGTGCTTCCTACACACACGGCCATAACTAGTTCAATTCTGCTTAGGAACCTGACAAGAACAGTAGATCCTCTTGAGTCCAATACACTGAACTTCCTGGGAACAGACGCCAGTGCTATTTGTCCTGTGTATGGCAATGGCAGCACAATAGTGACTCTTCTTACCATAAATCAACTCTTGGTCGTAGGACCAGAAACTGCATGTGATTCAACTCCATTTAGGACTTTGAAACAAAAGCTAGCTCACCTTACAAGAAACACACTCTGCTTTAGAGAAAAGAGCACTTTTCTACTCTACTGTGTTTCCTATAGGGCCAGAACAGTGAGCTTGCTCAGAACAAAAGAACTGTGCTTCCTACACACGGGCCATATCTAGTTCAACTCTGCTTAGGAAACTGACAAGGACAGTAGCTCCTCTTCAGTCCGATACACTGTACTTGCTGCGAACAGACGCGAGTGTTATTTGCACTGTGTATGGCAATGGGAGCGCAATAGTGACTTTCTTTACCAGAAAACAACTCTTGTTCGTAGGACCAGAAACTGCATGGGATTCACCTCCATTTAGGACTAGGAAACAAACGCTAGCTTGCCTTACAAAAACACACTCTGCTTTTGAGAAAAGAGCACCCTTCTACTCTACTGTGTTTCCTATAGGGCCAGAACAGTGAGCTTGCTCAGAACATAAAAACTGTGCTTCCTACACACACAGGCCATATCATGTTCAACTCTGCTTAGGAAACTGACAAGAACAGTAGCTCCTCTTCAGTCCGATACACTGTACTTGCTGGGAACAGACGCGGGCGCTATTTGCACTGTGTATGGCAAGGGGAGCACAATAGTGACTTTCCTTACCAGAAAACAACTCTTGCTCTTAGGACCAGAAACTGCATGTGATTCAACTCCATTTAGGACTGGGAAACAAACGCTAGCTCGCCTTACAAGAAACACACTCTGCTTTTGAGAAAAGAGCACTCTTCTACTCTACTGTGTTTCCTTTTGGGTGTGAACAGTGAGCTTGCTCAGAACAAAAGGACTGTGCTTCCTACACACACGGCCATAACTAGTTCAATTCTGCTTAGGAACCTGACAAGAACAGTAGATCCTCTTCAGTCCAATACACTGTACTTGCTGCTAACAGACGCCAGTGCTATTTGTCCTGTGTATGGCAATGGCAGCGCAATAGTGACTCTTCTTACCATAAAACAACTCTTGCTCATAGGACCAGAAACTGCATGTGATTCAACTCCATTTAGGACTGGGAAACAAAAGCTAGCTCACCTTACAAGAAACACACTCTGCTTTAGGGAAAAGAGCACTCTTCTACTCTACTGTGTTTCCTATGGGGCCAGAACAGTGAGCTTGCTCAGAACAAAAGAACTGTGCTTCCTACACACGGGCCATATCTAGTTCAACTCTGCTTAGGAAACTGACAAGAACAGTAGATCCTCTTCAGTCCGGTACACTGTACTTGCTGGGAACAGACGCAAGTGCTATTTGCACTGTGTATGGCAATGGGAGCGCAATAGTGACTGTCCTTACCAGAAAACAACTCTTGCTCGTAGGACCAGAAACTGCATGTGATTCCACTCCATTTAGGACTGGGAAGCAAATGCTAGCTCGCCTTACAAGAAACACAATCTGCTTTAGAGAAAAGAGCACTCTTATACTCTACTGTGTTTACTATGGGGTCCAAACAGTGAGCTTGCTCAGAACAAAAGAACTGTGCTTCCTACACACACGGACCATATCTAGTTCAACTCTGCTTAGGAAACTGACAAGTACAGTAGCTCTTCTTCAGTCCAATACACTGTACTTGCTTGGAACAGACGCATGTGCTATTTGCACTGTGTATGCCAAAGGGAGCGCAATAGTGACTTTCCTTACCAGAAAACAACTCTTGCTCGTAGGACTAGAAACTGCATGTGATTCCACTCCATTTAGGACTGGGAAACAAATGCTAGCTCGCCTTACAAGAAACACACTCTGCTTTAGAGATAATAGCACTCTTCTACTCTACTGTGTTTCCTATGGGGTCCAAACAGTGAGCTTGCTCAGAACAAAAGAACTGTGCTTAATACACACACGGACCAAAACTAGTTCAACTCTGTTTAGGAAACTGACAAGAACAGTAGCTCCTATTCAGTCCAATACACTGTACTTGCTGGGAAAAGACGCGAGTGCTATTTGCCTTGTGTAGGGCAATGGGAGCGCAATAGTGACTTTCCTTACCAGAAAACAATTCTTGTTCGTAGGACCAGAAACTGCATGTGATTCAACTTCATTTAGGACTGGGAAACAAACTCTAGCTCGCCTTACAAGAAACACACTCTGCTTTTGAGAAAAGAGCACTCTTCTACTCTACTGTGTTTCCTAAGGGGTCCGAACAGTGAGCTTGCTCAGAACAAAAGAACTGTGTGCTTCCTACACACACGGGCCATATCTAGTTCAACTCTGCTTAGGAAACTGACAAGAACAGTAGCTCCTCTTCAGTCCGATACACTGTACTTGTGGGGAACAGAAGCGAGTGATATTTGCACTGTGTATGGCAATTGGAGCACAATAGTGACTTGTCTTACCAGAAAACAACTCTTGCTCGTTGGACAAAAAACTGCATGTGACTCAACTCCATTTAGGACTGAGAAACAAACGCTAGCTTGACTTCCAAGAAACACACTCTTCTTTTGAGAAAAGAGCACTCTTCTACTCTACTGTGTTTCCTAGGTGTTCCGAAAAGTGAGCTTGCTCAGAACAAAAAAACTGTGCTTCCTACACACACGGCCATATCCAGTTCAAGTCTGCTTAGGAACCTGACAAGAGCAGTAGATCCTATTCAGTCCAATACACTGTACTTGCTGGGAACAGACACCAGTGCTATTTGTCCTGTGTATGTCAATGACAGCGCAATAGTGACTCTTCTTACCAGAAAACAACTCTTGCTCGTAGGACCAGAAACTGCATGTGACTCAACTCCATTTAGGACTGGGAAACAAACTCTAGTTCGCTTTACAAGAAACACACTCTGCTTTTGAGAAAAGAGCACTCTTCTACTCTACTGTGTTTCCTATATGGCCAGAACAGTGAGCTTGCTCAGAAAAAAAGAACTGTCCTTCCTACACACACGGACCATATCTAGTTCAACTCTGCTTAGGAAACTGAGAAGAATAGTAGCTCCTCTTCAGTCCAATACACTGTACTTGCTGGGAACAGACGGGTGGGCTATTTGCACTGTGTATGGCAATGGGAGCACAATAGTGACTTTTCTTACCAGAAAACAACTCTTGCTCGTAGGACCAGAAACTGCATGTGATTCAACTCCATTTAGGACTGGGAAACAAATGCTAGCTCGCCTTACAAAAACAAACTCTGCTTTAGAGAAAAGAGCACTCTTCTACTCTACTGTGTTTCCAATGGGGTCCAAACAGTGAGCTTGCTCAGAACAAAAGAACTGTGCTTCCTACACACAAGGACCATATCTAGTTCAACTCTGCTTAGGAAACTGACAAGAACAGTCGCTCCTATTCAGTCCAATACACTGTACTTGCTGGGAAAAGACGCGAGTGCTATTTGCCTTGTGTAGGGCAATGGGAGCGCAATAGTGACTTTCCTTACCAGAAAACAACTCTTGCTCGTAGGACCAGAAACTGCATGTGATTCAACTCCATTTAGGAGTAGAAAACAAACGCTAGCTCGCCTTACAAAAACACACTCTGCTTTTGAGAAAAGAGCACTCTTCTACTCTACTGTGTTTCCTATGGTGTCCGAACATTGAGCTTGCTCAGAACAAAAGAACTGTGCTTCCTACACACATGGCCATATCTAGTTCAATTCTGCTTAGGAACCTGGCAAGAACAGTAGATCCTCTTCAGTCCAATACACTGTACGTGCTGGGAACAGACGCCAGTGCTATTTGTCCTGTATGGTAATGGCAGCACAATAGTGACTCTTCTTACCATAAAACAACTCTTGCTCGTAGGACCAGAAACTGCATGTGATTCAACTCCATTTAGGACTGGGAAACAAAAGCTAGCTCACCTTACAGAAACACACTCTGCTTTAGAGAAAAGAGCACTCTTCTACTCTACTGTGTTTCCTGTAGGGCCAGAACAGTGAGAATGCTCAGAATAAAGAACTGTGCTTCCTACACACGAGCCATATCTAGTTCAACTCTGCTTAGGAAACTGACAGGAACAGTAGCTCCTCTTCAGTCCGATACACTGTACTTGCTGGGAACAGAAGCGAGTGCTATTTGCACTGTGTATGGCAATGGGAGCGCAATAGTAACTTTCCTTTCCAGAAAACAACTCTTGCTCGTAGGACCAGAAACTGCATGTGATTCAACTCCATTTAGGACTGGGAAACAAATGCTAGCTCGCCTTACATGAAACACACTCGGCTTTTGAGAAAAGAGCACTCTTCTACTCTACTGTGTTTCCTTTTGGGTCTGAACAGTGAGCTGCTCAGAACAAAAGGACTGTGCTTCCTACACACACGGCCATATCTAGTTCAAGTCTGCTTAGGAACCTGACAAGAACAGTATATCCTCTTCAGTCCAATACACTGTACTTGCTGGGAACAGACGCCAGTGCTATTTGTCCTGTGTATGGCAATGGCAGCGCAATAGTGACTCTTCTTACCAAAAACAACTCTTGCTCGTAGGACCAGAAACTGCATGTGATTCAACTCCATTTAGGACTGGGAAACAAACTCTAGCTCGCTTTACAAGAAACACACTCTGCTTTTGAGAAAAGAGCACTCTTCTACTCTACTGTGTTTCCTATGGGGTCCAAACAGTGAGCTTGCTCAAAACAAAAGAACTGTGCTTCCTACACACACGGGCCATATCTAGTTCAACTCTGCTTAGGAAACTGAGAAAAACAGTAGCTCCTTTTCAATCCAATACACGGTACTTGCTGGGAACAGAAGGGAAGGCTATTTGCACTGTGTATGGCAATGGGAGCACAATAGTGACTTTCCTTACCAGAAAACAACTGTTGCTCGTAGGACCAGAAACTGCATGTGACTCCACTCCATTTAGGACTGGGAATCAAACGGTAGCTCGCCTTACAAGAAACACACTCTGCTTTAGAGAAAAGAGAACTCTTCTACTCTACTGTGTTTCCTATGGGGTCCAAACAGTGAGCTTGCTCAGAACAAAAGAACTGTGCTTCCTACACACACGGGCCATATCTATTTCACTCTGCTTAGGAAACTGACAAGAACAGTAGCTCCTCTTCCGTCCAATACACTGTACTTGCGGGGAACAGACGCGAGTGCTATTTGCACTGTGTATGGCAATGGGAGCACAATAGTGACTCGTCTTACCAGAAAACAACTCTTGCTTGTAGGACAAAAAACTGCATGTGACTCAACTCCATTTAGTACTGGGAAACAAACGCTAGCTCGCCTTACAAGAAACACACTCTGCTTTTGAGAAAAGAGCACTCTTCTACTCTACTGTGTTTCCTCTGGGGTCTGAACAGTGAGCTCGCTCACAACAAAAGAACTGTGCTTCCTACACACACGGCCATATCTAGTTCAATTCTACTGAGAACCTGACAAGAACAGTAGATCCTCTACAGTCCAATACACTGTACTTGCTGGGAACAGACGCCAGTGCTATTAGTCCTGTGAATGGCAATGGCAGCGCAATAGTGATTCTTCTTACCAGAAAACAACTCTTGCTCGTAGGACCAGAAACTGCATGTGATTCAACTCCATTTAGGACTGGGAAACAAATGCTAGCTCGCCTTACATGAAACACACTCTGCATTTGAGAAAAGAGCACTCTTCTACTCTATTGTGTTTCCTATCGGGTCCGAAGAGTGAGCTTGCTCAGATCAAAAGAATTGTGCTTCCTACACACACGGGCCATATCTAGTTCAACTCTGCTTAGGAAACCAACAAGAACAGTAGCTCCTCTTCAGTCCAATACACTGTACTTGCGGGGAACAGACGCATGTGCTATTTGCACTGTGTATGGCATTGGAGCACAATAGTGACTTGTCTTACCAGAAAACAACTCTTACTCGTAGGACAAAAAACTGCATGTGACTCAACTCCGTTTAGGACTGGGAAACAAACGCTAGCTCGCCTTACATGAAACACACTCTGCTTTTGAGAAAAGAGCACTCTTCTACTCCACTGTGTTTCCTATGTGTTCCGAACAGTGAGCTTGCTCAGAACAAAAAAACTGTACTTCCTACTCACACGGCCATATCTAGTTCAATTCTGCTTAGGAACCTGACAAGAACAGTAGATCCTCTTCAGTCCAATACACTGTACTTGCTGGGAACAGACGCCAGTGCTATGGCAATGGCAGCGCAATAGTGACTCTTCTTAACAGAAAACAACTCTTGCTCGTAGGACCAGAAACTGCATGTGATTCAACTCCATTTAGGACTGGGAAAAAACTCTAGCTCGCTTTACAAGAAACACACTCTGCTTTTGAGAAAAGAGCACTCTTCTACTCTACTGTATTTCCTATAGGGCCAGAACAGTGAGCTTGCTCAGAAAAAAGAACTGTACTTCCTACACACACGAGCCATATCTAGTTCACCTCTGCTTAGGAAACTGAGAAGAACAGTAGCTCCTCTTCAGTCCAATACACTGTACTTGCTGGGAACAGACAGGAGGGCTATTTGCACTGTGTATGGCAATGGGAGCGCAATAGTGACTTTCCTTACCAGAAAACAACTCTTGCTCGTAGGACCAGAAACTGCATGTGATTCCACTCCATTTAGGACTGGGAAACAAACGGTTGCTTGCCTTAGAGAAACACACTCTGCTTTAGAGAAAAGAGCACTCTTCTACTCTACTGTGTTTCCTATGGGGTCCAAACAGTGAGCTTGCTCAGAACAAAAGAACTGTGCTTCCTACACACACGGACCATATCTAGTTCAACTCTGCTTAGTAAACTGACAAGAAGAGCAGCTCCTATTCAGTCCAATACACTGTACTTGCTGGGAAAAGACGCGAGTGCTATTTGCCTTGTGAATGGCAATGGGAGCGCAATAGTGACTTTCCTTACCAGAAAACAACTCTTGTTCATAGGACAGGAAACTGCATGTGATTCAACTCTATTTAGGACTAGGAAACAAACGCTAGCTCGCCTTACAAAAACACACTCTGCTTTAGAGAAAAGAGCACTCTTCTACTCTACTGTGTTTCCTATAGGGCCAGAAGAGTGAACTTGCTCAGAACATAAGAACTGTGCTTCCTACACACACGGACCATATCTAGTTCAACTCTGCTTAGGAAACTGACAAGAACAGTAGCTCCTTTTCAGTCTGATACACTGTACTTGCTGGGAACTGACGCGAGAGCTATTTGCAATGTGTATGGCAAGGGGAGCGCAATAGTGACTTTCCTTACCAGTAAACAACTCTTGCTCGTAGGTCCAGAAACTGCATGTGATTCAACTCCATTTAGGACTGGGAAACAAATGCTAGCTCTCCTTACAAGAAACACACTCTGCTTTAGAGAAAACAGCACTCTTCTACTCTACTGTGTTTCCTATGGGGTCCAAACAGTGAGCTTGCTCAGAACAAAAGAACTGTGATTCCTACACACACGGACCATATCTAGTTCAACTCTGCTTAGGAAACTGACAAGAACAGTAGCTCCTATTCAGTCCAATACACTGTACTTGCTGGGAAAAGACGCGAGTGCTATTTGCCTTGTGTAGGGCAATGGGAGCGCAATAGTGACTTTCCTTACCAGAAAACAACTCTTGTTCGTAGGACCAGAAACTGCATGTGATTCAACTCCATTTAACTAGGAAACAAACGCTAGCTCGCCTTACAAAAACACACTCTGCTTTTGAGAAAAGAGCACGCTTCTACTCTACTGTTTTTACTATATGGCCAGAACAGTGAGCTTGCTCAGAACATAAGAACTGTGCTTCCTACACACACGGCCATATCTAGTTCAATTCTGCTTAGGAACCTGACAAGAACAGTAGATCCTCTTCAGTCCTATACACTGTACTTGCTGGGAACAGACTTTAGTGCTATTTGTCCTGTGTAAGGCAATGGCAGTGCAATAGTGACTCTTCTTACCATAAAAAAACTCTTGCACGTAGGACTAGAAACTGCATGTGATTCAACTTCATTTAGGACTGGGAAACAAACGCTAGCTTGCCTTACAAGAAACACACTCTGCTTTAGAGAAAAGAGCACTCTTCTACTCTACTGTGTTTCCTATATGGCCAGAACAGTGAGCTTGGTCAGAACAAAAGAACTGTGCTTCCTACACACGGGCCATAACTAGTTCAACTCTGCTTAGGAAACTGACAAGAACAGTAGCTCCTCTTCAGTCCGAAACACTGTACTTGCTGGGAACAGACGCGAGTGCTATTTGCACTGTGTATGGCATGGGAGCGCAATAGTGACTTTCCTTACGAGAAAACAACTCTTGCTCTTAGGACCAGAAAATGCATGTGATTCAACTCCATTTCGGACTGGGATACAAATGTTAGCTCGCCTTCCATGAAACACACTCTGCTTTTGAGAAAAGAGCACTCTTCTACTCTACTGTGCTTCCTATGGGGTCCTAACAGTGAGCTCGCTCAGAACAAAAGAACTGTGCTTCCTACACACACGGGCCATATCTAGTTCAACTCTGCTTAGGAAACTGAGAAGAACAGTAGCTCCTCTTCAGTCCAATACACTGTACTTTCGGGGAACAGACGCGAATGCTATTTGCACTGTGTATGGCAATTGGAGCACAATAGTGACTCATCTTACCAGAAAACAACTCTTGCTCGTAGGACAAAAAACTGCATGTGAATCAACTCCATTTAGGACTGGGAAACAAACGCTAGCTCGCCTTACAAGAAACACACTCTGCTTTAGAGAAAAGAGCACTCTTCTACTCTACTGTGTTTCCTATTGGGTCTGAACAGTGAGCTTGCACAGAACAAAAGAACTGTGCTTCCTACACACACGGCCATAACTAGTTCAATTCTGCTTAGGAACCTGACAAGAACAGTAGATCCTCTTGAGTCCAATACACTGAACTTCCTGGGAACAGACGCCAGTGCTATTTGTCCTGTGTATGGCAATGGCAGCACAATAGTGACTCTTCTTACCATAAATCAACTCTTGGTCGTAGGACCAGAAACTGCATGTGATTCAACTCCATTTAGGACTTTGAAACAAAAGCTAGCTCACCTTACAAGAAACACACTCTGCTTTAGAGAAAAGAGCACTTTTCTACTCTACTGTGTTTCCTATAGGGCCAGAACAGTGAGCTTGCTCAGAACAAAAGAACTGTGCTTCCTACACACGGGCCATATCTAGTTCAACTCTGCTTAGGAAACTGACAAGGACAGTAGCTCCTCTTCAGTCCGATACACTGTACTTGCTGCGAACAGACGCGAGTGTTATTTGCACTGTGTATGGCAATGGGAGCGCAATAGTGACTTTCTTTACCAGAAAACAACTCTTGTTCGTAGGACCAGAAACTGCATGGGATTCACCTCCATTTAGGACTAGGAAACAAACGCTAGCTTGCCTTACAAAAACACACTCTGCTTTTGAGAAAAGAGCACCCTTCTACTCTACTGTGTTTCCTATAGGGCCAGAACAGTGAGCTTGCTCAGAACATAAAAACTGTGCTTCCTACACACACAGGCCATATCATGTTCAACTCTGCTTAGGAAACTGACAAGAACAGTAGCTCCTCTTCAGTCCGATACACTGTACTTGCTGGGAACAGACGCGGGCGCTATTTGCACTGTGTATGGCAAGGGGAGCACAATAGTGACTTTCCTTACCAGAAAACAACTCTTGCTCTTAGGACCAGAAACTGCATGTGATTCAACTCCATTTAGGACTGGGAAACAAACGCTAGCTCGCCTTACAAGAAACACACTCTGCTTTTGAGAAAAGAGCACTCTTCTACTCTACTGTGTTTCCTTTTGGGTGTGAACAGTGAGCTTGCTCAGAACAAAAGGACTGTGCTTCCTACACACACGGCCATAACTAGTTCAATTCTGCTTAGGAACCTGACAAGAACAGTAGATCCTCTTCAGTCCAATACACTGTACTTGCTGCTAACAGACGCCAGTGCTATTTGTCCTGTGTATGGCAATGGCAGCGCAATAGTGACTCTTCTTACCATAAAACAACTCTTGCTCATAGGACCAGAAACTGCATGTGATTCAACTCCATTTAGGACTGGGAAACAAAAGCTAGCTCACCTTACAAGAAACACACTCTGCTTTAGGGAAAAGAGCACTCTTCTACTCTACTGTGTTTCCTATGGGGCCAGAACAGTGAGCTTGCTCAGAACAAAAGAACTGTGCTTCCTACACACGGGCCATATCTAGTTCAACTCTGCTTAGGAAACTGACAAGAACAGTAGATCCTCTTCAGTCCGGTACACTGTACTTGCTGGGAACAGACGCAAGTGCTATTTGCACTGTGTATGGCAATGGGAGCGCAATAGTGACTGTCCTTACCAGAAAACAACTCTTGCTCGTAGGACCAGAAACTGCATGTGATTCCACTCCATTTCGGACTGGGAAGCAAATGCTAGCTCGCCTTACAAGAAACACAATCTGCTTTAGAGAAAAGAGCACTCTTATACTCTACTGTGTTTACTATGGGGTCCAAACAGTGAGCTTGCTCAGAACAAAAGAACTGTGCTTCCTACACACACGGACCATATCTAGTTCAACTCTGCTTAGGAAACTGACAAGTACAGTAGCTCCTCTTCAGTCCAATACACTGTACTTGCTTGGAACAGACGCATGTGCTATTTGCACTGTGTATGCCAAAGGGAGCGCAATAGTGACTTTCCTTACCAGAAAACAACTCTTGCTCGTAGGACTAGAAACTGCATGTGATTCCACTCCATTTAGGACTGGGAAACAAATGCTAGCTCGCCTTACAAGAAACACACTCTGCTTTAGAGATAATAGCACTCTTCTACTCTACTGTGTTTCCTATGGGGTCCAAACAGTGAGCTTGCTCAGAACAAAAGAACTGTGCTTAATACACACACGGACCAAAACTAGTTCAACTCTGTTTAGGAAACTGACAAGAACAGTAGCTCCTATTCAGTCCAATACACTGTACTTGCTGGGAAAAGACGCGAGTGCTATTTGCCTTGTGTAGGGCAATGGGAGCGCAATAGTGACTTTCCTTACCAGAAAACAATTCTTGTTCGTAGGACCAGAAACTGCATGTGATTCAACTTCATTTAGGACTGGGAAACAAACTCTAGCTCGCCTTACAAGAAACACACTCTGCTTTTGAGAAAAGAGCACTCTTCTACTCTACTGTGTTTCCTAAGGGGTCCGAACAGTGAGCTTGCTCAGAACAAAAGAACTGTGTGCTTCCTACACACACGGGCCATATCTAGTTCAACTCTGCTTAGGAAACTGACAAGAACAGTAGCTCCTCTTCAGTCCGATACACTGTACTTGTGGGGAACAGAAGCGAGTGATATTTGCACTGTGTATGGCAATTGGAGCACAATAGTGACTTGTCTTACCAGAAAACAACTCTTGCTCGTTGGACAAAAAACTGCATGTGACTCAACTCCATTTAGGACTGGGAAACAAACGCTAGCTTGACTTCCAAGAAACACACTCTTCTTTTGAGAAAAGAGCACTCTTCTACTCTACTGTGTTTCCTAGGTGTTCCGAAAAGTGAGCTTGCTCAGAACAAAAAAACTGTGCTTCCTACACACACGGCCATATCCAGTTCAAGTCTGCTTAGGAACCTGACAAGAGCAGTAGATCCTATTCAGTCCAATACACTGTACTTGCTGGGAACAGACACCAGTGCTATTTGTCCTGTGTATGTCAATGACAGCGCAATAGTGACGCTTCTTACCAGAAAACAACTCTTGCTCGTAGGACCAGAAACTGCATGTGACTCAACTCCATTTATGACTGGGAAACAAACTCTAGTTCGCTTTACAAGAAACACACTCTGCTTTTGAGAAAAGAGCACTCTTCTACTCTACTGTGTTTCCTATATGGCCAGAACAGTGAGCTTGCTCAGAAAAAAAGAACTGTCCTTCCTACACACACGGACCATATCTAGTTCAACTCTGCTTAGGAAACTGAGAAGAATAGTAGCTCCTCTTCAGTCCAATACACTGTACTTGCTGGGAACAGACGGGTGGGCTATTTGCACTGTGTATGGCAATGGGAGCACAATAGTGACTTTTCTTACCAGAAAACAACTCTTGCTCGTAGGACCAGAAACTGCATGTGATTCAACTCCATTTAGGACTGGGAAACAAATGCTAGCTCGCCTTACAAAAACAAACTCTGCTTTAGAGAAAAGAGCACTCTTCTACTCTACTGTGTTTCCAATGGGGTCCAAACAGTGAGCTTGCTCAGAACAAAAGAACTGTGCTTCCTACACACAAGGACCATATCTAGTTCAACTCTGCTTAGGAAACTGACAAGAACAGTCGCTCCTATTCAGTCCAATACACTGTACTTGCTGGGAAAAGACGCGAGTGCTATTTGCCTTGTGTAGGGCAATGGGAGCGCAATAGTGACTTTCCTTACCAGAAAACAACTCTTGCTCGTAGGACCAGAAACTGCATGTGATTCAACTCCATTTAGGAGTAGAAAACAAACGCTAGCTCGCCTTACAAAAACACACTCTGCTTTTGAGAAAAGAGCACTCTTCTACTCTACTGTGTTTCCTATGGTGTCCGAACATTGAGCTTGCTCAGAACAAAAGAACTGTGCTTCCTACACACATGGCCATATCTAGTTCAATTCTGCTTAGGAACCTGGCAAGAACAGTAGATCCTCTTCAGTCCAATACACTGTACGTGCTGGGAACAGACGCCAGTGCTATTTGTCCTGTGTATGGTAATGGCAGCACAATAGTGACTCTTCTTACCATAAAACAACTCTTGCTCGTAGGACCAGAAACTGCATGTGATTCAACTCCATTTAGGACTGGGAAACAAAAGCTAGCTCACCTTACAGAAACACACTCTGCTTTAGAGAAAAGAGCACTCTTCTACTCTACTGTGTTTCCTGTAGGGCCAGAACAGTGAGAAAGCTCAGAATAAAGAACTGTGCTTCCTACACACGAGCCATATCTAGTTCAACTCTGCTTAGGAAACTGACAGGAACAGTAGCTCCTCTTCAGTCCGATACACTGTACTTGCTGGGAACAGAAGCGAGTGCTATTTGCACTGTGTATGGCAATGGGAGCGCAATAGTGACTTTCCTTTCCAGAAAACAACTCTTGCTCGTAGGACCAGAAACTGCATGTGATTCAACTCCATTTAGGACTGGGAAACAAATGCTAGCTCGCCTTACATGAAACACACTCGGCTTTTGAGAAAAGAGCACTCTTCTACTCTACTGTGTTTCCTTTTGGGTCTGAACAGTGAGCTGCTCAGAACAAAAGGACTGTGCTTCCTACACACACGGCCATAACTAGTTCAATTCTGCTTAGGAACCTGACAAGAACAGTAGATCCTCTTCCGTCCAATACACTGTACTTGCTGCTAACAGACGCCAGTGCTATTTGTCCTGTGTATGGCATTGGCAGCGCAATAGTGACTCTTCTTACCATAAAACAACTCTTGCTCATAGGACCAGAAACTGCATGTGATTCAACTCCATTTAGGACTGGGAAACAAAAGCTAGCTCACCTTACAAGAAACACACTCTGCTTTAGAGAAAAGAGCAGTCTTCTACTCTACTGTGTTTCCTATGGGGCTAGAACAGTGAGCTTGCTCAGAACAAAAGAACTGTGCTTCCTCCACACGGGCCATATCTAGTTCAACTCTGCTTAGGAAACTGACAAGAACAGTAGCTCCTCTTCAGTCCGGTACACTGTACTTGCTGGGAACAGACGCGAGTGCTATTTGCACTGTGTACGGCAATGGGAGCGCAATAGTGACTTTCCTTACCAGAAAACAACTCTTGCTCGTAGGACCAGAAACTGCATGTGATTCCACTCCATTTAGTACTGGGAAGCAAATGCTAGCTCGCCTTACAAGAAACACAATCTGCTTTAGAGAAAAGAGCACTCTTCTACTCTACTGTGTTTACTATGGGGTCCAAACAGTGAGCTTGCTCAGAACAAAAGAACTGTGCTTCCTACACACACGGACCATATCTAGTTCAACTCTGCTTAGGAAACTGACAAGAACAGTAGCTCCTCTTCAGTCCAATACACTGCACTTGCTGGGAACAGACGCATGTGCTATTTGCACTGTGTATGCCAAAGGGAGCGCAATAGTGACTTTCCTTACCAGAAAACAACTCTTGCTCATAGGACTAGAAACTGCATGTGATTCCACTCCATTTAGGACTGGGAAACAAATGCTAGCTCGCCTTACAAGAAACACACTCTGCTTTAGAGAAAATAGCACTCTTCTACTCTACTGTGTTTCCTAAGGGGTCCAAACAGTGAGCTTGCTCAGAACAAAAGAACTGTGCTTAATACACACACGGACCACAACTAGTTCAACTCTGTTTAAGAAACTGACAAGAACAGTAGCTCCTATTCAGTCCAATACACTGTACTTCCTGGGAAAAGACGCGAGTGCTATTTGCCTTGTGTAGGGCAATGGGAGCGCAATAGTGACTTTCCTTACCAGAAAACAACTCTTGCTCGTAGGACCAGAAACTGCATGTGATTCAACTCCATTTAGGACTGGGAAACAAACTCTAGCTCGCTTTACAAGAAACACACTCTGCTTTTGAGAAAAGAGCACTCTTCTACTCTACTGTGTTTCCTATAGGGCAAGAACAGTGAGCTTGCTCAGAACATAAGAACTGTGCTTCCTACACACACGGGCCATATCTAGTTCAACTCTGCTTAGGAAACTGACAAGAACAGTAGCTCCTCTTCAGTCCGATACACTGTACTTGTGGGGAACAGAAGCGAGTGATATTTGCACTGTGTATGGCAATTGGAGCACAATAGTGACTTGTCTTACCAGAAAACAACTCTTGCTCGTTGGACAAAAAACTGCATGTGACTCAACTCCACTCAGGACTGGGAAACAAACGCTAGCTCGACTTCCAAGAAACACACTCTTCTTTTGAGAAAAGAGCACTCTTCTACTCTACTGTGTTTCCTAGGTGTTCCGAACAGTGAGCTTGCTCAGAACAAAAAAACTGTGCTTCCTACACACACGGCCATATCTAGTTCAAGTCTGCTTAGGAACCTGACAAGAACAGTAGATCCTACTCAGTCCAATACACTGTACTTGCTGGGAACAGACGCCAGTGCTATTTGTCCTGTGTATGTCAATGACAGCGCAATAGTGACTCTTCTTACCAGAAAACAACTCTTGCTCGTAGGACCAGAAACTGCATGTGATTCAACTCCATTTAGGACTGGGAAACAAACTCTAGCTCGCTTTACAAGAAACACACTCTGCTTTTGAGAAAAGAGCACTCTTCTACTCTACTGTGTTTCCTATAGGGCCAGAACAGTGAGCTTGCTCAGTACAAAAGAACTGTGCTTCCTACACACACGGACCATATCTAGTTCAACTCTGCTTACGAAACTGAGAAGAACAGTAGCTCCTCTTCAGTCCAATACACTGTACTTGCTGGGAACAGACGGGAGGGCTATTTGCACTGTGTATGGCAATGGGAGCACAATAGTGACTTTTCTTACCAGAAAACAACTCTTGCTCTTAGGACCAGAAACTGCCTGTGATTCCACTCCATTTAGGACTGGGAAACAAATGCTAGCTCGCCTTACAAAAACAAACTCTGCTTAGGGAAAAGAGCACTCTTCTACTCTACTGTGTTTCCTGTGGTGTCCGAACATTGAGCTTGCTCAGAACAAAAGAACTGTGCTTCCTACACACATGGCCATATCTAGTTCAATTCTGCTTAGGAAACTGACAAGAACAGTAGATCCTCTTCAGTCCAATACACTGTACCTGCTGGGAACAGACGCCAGTGCTATTTGTCCTGTGTATGGCAATGGCAGGACAATAGTGACTCTTCTTACCATAAAACAACTCTTGCTCGTAGGACCAGAAACTGCATGTGATTCAACTCCATTTAGGACTGGGAAACAAAAGCTAGCTCACCTTACAGAAACAAACTCTGCTTTAGACAAAGAGCACTCTTCTACTCTACTGTGTTTCCTATAGGGCCAGAACAGTGAGAATCCTCAGAACAAAGAACTGTGCTTCCTACACACGAGCCATATCTAGTTCAACTCTGCTTAGGAAACTGACAGGAAAAGTAGCTCCTCTTCAGTCTGATACACTGTACTTACTGGGAACAGACGCGAGTGCTATTTGCACTGTGTATGGCAATGGGAGCGCAATAGTGACTTTCCTTTCTAGAAAACAACTCTTGCTCATAGGACCAGAAACTGCATGTGATTCAACTCCATTTAGGACTGGGAAACAAATGCTAGTTCGCCTTACATGAAACACACTCTGCTTTTGAGAAAAGAGCACTCTTCTACTCTACTGTGTTTCCTATGGGGTCCGAACAGTGAGCTTGCTCAGAACAAAAGAACTGTGCTTCCTACACACACGGGCCATATCTAGTTCAACTCTGCTTAGGAAACTTACAAGAACACTAGCTCCTCTTCAGTCCCATACACAGTACTTTCGGGGAACAGACGCGAGTGCTATTTGCACTGTGTATGGCAATTGGAGCACAATAGTGACTTGTCTTACCAGAAAACAACTCTGGCTCGTAGGACAAAAAACTGCATGTGACTCAACTCCATTTAGGACTGGGAAACAAACGCTAGCTCCACTTCCAACAAACACACTCTGCTTTTGAGAAAAGAGCACTCTTCTACTCTACTGTGTTTCCTATGTGTTCCGAACAGTGAGCTTCCTCAGAACAAAAAAACTGTGCTTCCTACACACACGGCCATATCTAGTTCAATTCTGCTTAGGAACCTGACAAGAACAGTAGATCCTCTTCAGTCCAATACACTGTACTTGCTGGGAACAGACGCCAGTGCTATTTGTCCTGTGTATGGCAATGGCATAGCAATAGTGACTCTTGTTACCATAAAACAACTCTTGCTCGTAAGACTAGAAACTGCATGTGATTCAACTCCATTTAGGACTGGGAAACAAACGCTAGCTCGCCTTACAAGAAACACAATCTGCTTTAGAGAAAAGAGCACTCTTCTACTCTACTGTGTTTCCTATAGGGCCAGAACAGTGAGCTTGCTCAGAACAAAAGAACTGTGCTTCCAACACAGGGCCATAACTAGTTCAACTCTGCTTAGGAAACTGACAAGAACAGTAGCTCCTCTTCCGTCCAATACACTGTACTTGCTGGGAACAGACGGGAGGGCTATTTGCACTGTGGATGGCAATGGGAGCAAAATAATGACATTCCTTACCAGAAAACAACTCTTGCTCATAGGACCAGAAACTGCATGTGATTCAACTCCATTTAGGACTAGGAAACAAACGCTAGCTCGCCTTACAAAAACACACTCTGCTTTTGAGAAAAGAGCACTCTTCTACTCTACTGTGTTTCCTATGGTGTCCGAACAGTGAGCTTGCTCAGAACAAAAGAACTGTGCATCCTACACACATGGCAATATCTAGTTCAATTCTGCTTAGGAACCTGACAATAACAGTAGATCCTCTTCAGTCCAATACACTGTACGTGCTGGGAACAGACGCCAGTGCTATTTGTCCTGTGTATGGCAATGGCAGCACAATAGTGACTCTTCTTACCATAAAACAACACTTGCTCATAGGACCAGAAATTGCATGTGATTCAACTCCATTTAGGACTGGGAAACAAAAGCTAGCTCACCTTACAGAAACACACTCTGCTTTAGAGGAAAGAGCACTCTTCTACTCTACTGTGTTTCCTATAGGGCCAGAACAGTGAGCTTGCTCAGAATAAAGAACTGTGCTTCCTACACACGGGCCATATCTAGTTCAACTCTGCTTAGGAAACTGACAAGAACAGTAGCTCTTAATCAGTCCGATACACTGTACTTGCAGGGAACAGACGCGAGTGCTATTTGCACTGTGTATGGCAATTGGAGCACAATAGTGACTCGCCCTACCAGAAAACAACTCTTGCTCGTAGGACAAAAACCTGCATGTGACTCAACTCCATTTAGGACTGGGAAACAAACGCTAGCTCGCCTTACAAGAAACACACTCTGCTTTTGAGAAAAGAGCACTCTTCTACTCTGCTGTGTTTCCTATAGCGCCAGAACAGTGAGCTTGCTCAGAACAAAAGAACTGTGCTTCCTACACACACGGGCCATATCTAGTTCAATTCTGCTTAGGAAACTGACAAGAACAGTAGATCCTCTTCAGTCCAATACACTGTACTTGCTGCTAACAGATGCCAGTGCTATTTGTCCTGTGTATGGCAATGGCAGCGCAATAGTGACTCTTCTTACCAGAAAACAACTCTTGCTCGTAGGACCAGAAACTGCATGTGATTCAACTCCATTTAGGACTGGGAAACAAAAGCTAGCTCACCTTACAAGAAACACACTCTGCTTTAGAGAAAAGAGCACTCTTCTACTCTACTGTGTTTCCTATAGGGCCAGAACAGTGAGCTTGCTCAGAAAAAAAGAACTATGCTTCCTACACACACGGACCATATCTAGTTCAACTCTGCTTAGGAAACTGAGAAGAACAGTAGCTCCTATTCCGTCCAAAACACTGTACTTGCTGGGAACAGTCGGGAGGGCTATTTGCACTGAGTATGGCAATGGGAGCGCAATAGTGACTTTCCTTACCAGAAAACAACTCTTGCTCCTAGGACCACAAACTGCATGTGATTCCACTCCATTTAGGACTGGGAAACAAATGCTAGCTCGCCTTACAAAAACACACTCTGCTTTAGAGAAAAGAGCACTCTTTTACTCTACTGTGTTTCCTAAGGGATCCAAACAGTGAGCTTGCTCAGAACAAAAGAACTGTGCTTCCTACACACATGGCAATCTCTAGTTCAATTCTGCTTAGGAACCTGACAATAACAGTAGATCCTCTTCAGTCCAATACACTGTACGTGCTGGGAACAGACGCCAGTGCCATTTGTCCTGTGTATGGCAATGGCAGCACAATAGTGACTCTTCTTACCATAAAACAACTCTTGCTCGTAGGACCAGAAATTGCATGTGATTCAACTCCATTTAGGACTGGGAAACAAAAGCTAGCTCACCTTACAGAAACACACTCTGATTTAGAGAAAAGAGCACTCTTCTACTCTACTGTGTTTCCTATAGGGCCAGAACAGTGAGCTTGCTCAGAATAAAGAACTGTGCTTCCTACACACGGGCCATATCTAGTTCAACTCTGCTTAGGAAACTGACAAGAACAGTAGCTCTTCTTCAGTCCGATACACTGTACTTGCAGGGAACAGACGCGAGTGCTATTTGCACTGTGTATGGCAATTGGAGCACAATAGTGACTCGCCCTACCAGAAAACAACTCTTGCTCGTAGGACAAAAACCTGCATGTGACTCAACTCCATTTAGGACTGGGAAACAAACGCTAGCTCGCCTTACAAGAAACACACTCTGTTTTGAGTAAAGAGCACTCTTCTCCTCTACTGTGTTTCCTATGGGGTCTGAACAGTGCGCTTGCTCAGAACAAAAGAACTGTGCTTCCTACACACACGGGCCATATCTAGTTCAACTCTGCTTAGGAAACTGACAAGAACAGTAGCTCCTCTTCAGTCTGATACACTGTACTTGCTGGGAACAGATGCGAGAGCTATTTGCACTATGTATGGCAAGGGGAGCGCAACAGTGACTTTCCTTACCAGAAAATAACTCTTGCTCGTAGGACCAGAAACTGCATGTGATTCCACTACATTTGGGACTGGGAAACAAATGCTAGCTCGCCTTACAAAAACACACTCTGCTTTAGAGAAAAGAGCACTCTTCTACTCTACTGTGTTTCCTATAGGGCCAGAACAGTGAGCTTGCTCAGAACAAAAGAACTGCGCTTCCTACACACGGGCCATATCTAGTTCAACTCTGCTTAGGAAACTGACAAGAACAGTAGCTCCTCTTCAGTCCGATAGACTGTACTTGCTGGGAACAGGCGCGAGTGCTATTTGCACTGTGTATGGCAATGGGAGCGCAATAGTGACTTTCCTTACCAGAAAAAAACTCTTGCTCGTAGGACCAGAAACTGCATGAGATTCAACTCCATTTAGGACTGGGAAACAAATGCTAGCTAGCCTTACATGAAACACACTCTGCTTTTGAGAAAAGAGCACTCTTCTACTCTACTGTGTTTCCTATGGGGTCCGAACAGTGAGCTTGCTCAGAACAAAACAACTGTGCTTCCTACACACGGGCCATATCAAGTTCAACTCTGCTTAGGAAACTGACAAGAACACTAGCTCCTCTTCAGTCCAATACACTGTACTTGCGGGGAACAGACGTGAGTGCTATTTGCACTGTGTAAGGCAATTGGAGCACAATAGTGACTTGTCTTACCAGAAAACAACTCTTGCTCGTTGGACAAAAAACTGCATATGACTCAACTCCATTTAGGACTGGGAAACAAACGCTAGCTCGATTTCCAAGAAACACACTCTGCTTTTCAGAAAAGAGCACTCTTCTACTCTACTGTGTTTCCTATGTGTTCCGAACAGTGAGCTTGCTCAGAACAAAAAAACTGTGCTTCCTACAAACACGGGGCATATCTACTTCAACTCTGCTTAGGAACTGACAAGAACAGTAGCTCCTCTTCAGTCCGATACACTGTACTTGCAGGGAACAGACGCGAATGCTATTTGCACTGTGTATGGCAATTGGAGCACAATAGTGACTCGCCCTACCAGAAAACAACTCTTGCTCGTAGGACAAAAACCTGCATGTGACTCAACTCCATTTAGGACTGGGAAACAAACGCTAGCTCGCCTTACTAGAAACACACTCTGCTTTTGAGAAAAGAGCACTCTTCTACTGTACTGTGTTTCCTATGTGGTCCGAACACTGAGCTTGCTCAGAACAAAAGAACTGTGCTTCCTACACACACGGGCCATATGTAGTTCAACTCTGCTTAGGAACCTGACAAGAACAGTAGATTCTCTTCAGTCCGATACACTGTACTTGCTGGGAACAGACACCAGTGCTATTTGTCCTTTGAATGGCAATGGCAGCGCAATAGTGACTCTTCTTACCATAAAACAACTCTTGCTCGTAGGACCAGAAACTGCATGTAATTCAACTCCATTTAGGACTGGGAAACAAAAGCTAGCTCACCTTACAAGAAACACACTCTGCTTTAGAGAAAAGAGCACTCTTCTACTCTACTGTGTTTCCTATAGGGCCAGAACAGTGAGCTTGCTCAGAACAAAAGAACTGTGCTTCCTACACACACGGGCCATATATAGTTCAACTCTACTTAGAGAACTGACAAGAACAGTAACTCCTATTCAGTCCAATACACTGTACTTGCTGGGAAAAGACGCGAGTGCTATTTGCCTTGTGTAAGGCAATGGGCGCGCAATAGTGACTTTCCTTTCCAGAAAACAACTCTTGTTCTTAGGACCAGAAACTGCATGTGACTCAAATCCATTTAGGACTGGGAAACAAACGCTAACTCGCCTTACAAGAAACACACTCTGCTTTTGAGAAAAGAGCACTCTTATTCTCTACTGTGATTCCTATGGGGTCTGAACATTGAGCTTGCGCAGAACAAAAGAACTGTGCTTCCTACACACACGGGCCATATCTAGTTCAACTCTGCTTAGGAAACTGACAAGAACAGTAGCTCCTCTTCAGTCCAATACATTGTACTTGCTGGGAACAGACGCGAGATCTATTTGCACTATGTATGGCCAGGGGAGCGCAATAGTGACTTTCCTTACCAGAAAAGAACTCTTGCTCGTAGGACCAGAAACTGCATGTGATTCCACTCCATTTAGGACTGGGAAACAAATGCTAGCTCGCCTTACAAAAACACACTCTGATTTAGAGAAAAGAGCACTCTTCTACTCTACTGTGTTTCCTATCAGGCCAGAGCAGTGAGCTTGCTCAGAACAAAAGAACTGTGCTTCCTACACACGGGCCATATCTAGTTCAACTCCGCTTAGGAAACTGACAAGAACACTAGCTCCTCTTCAGTCCAATACACTGTACTTGCGGGTAAAGACGTGAGTGCTATTTGCACTGTGTATGGCAATTGGAGCAAAATAGTGACTTTTCTTACCAGAAAACAACTCTTGCTCATAGGACAAAAAACTGCATGTGACTCAACTCCATTTAGGACTGGGAAACAAACGCTAGCTGGACTTCCAAGAAACACACTCTGCTTTTGAGAAAAGAGCACTCTTCTACTCTACTGTGTTTCCTATGTGTTCCGAACAGTGAGCTTGCTCAGAACAAAAAAACTGTGCTTCCTACACACACGGCCATATCTAGTTCAAGTCTGCTTAGGAACCTGACAAGAACAGTAGATCCTCTTCAGTCCATTACACTGTACTTGCTGGGAACAGACGCCAGTGCTATTTGTCCTGTGTATGGCAATGGCAGAGCAATAATGACTCTTCTTACCATAAAACAACTCTTGCTCATAGTACTAGAAACTGCATGTGATTCAACTCCATTTAGGACTGGGAAACAAACGCTAGCTCCCCTTTCAAGAAACACACTCTGCTTTAGAGAAAAGAGCACTCTTCTACTCTACTGTATTTCCTATAGAGCCAGAAGAGTAACCTTGCTCAGAACAAAAGAACTGTGCTTCCTACACAGGGCCATAACAAGTTCAACTCTGCTTAGGGAACTGACAAGAACAGTAGCTCCTCTTCTGTCCAATACACTGTACTTGCTAGGAACATACGCGATGCTACTTGCACTGTGTATGGCAATGGGAGCGCAATAGTGACTTTCTTTACCAGAAAACAACTCTTGCTCGTAGGACCAGTAACTGCATGTCATTCAAATCCATTTAGGATTGGGAAACAAATGCTAGCTCGCCTTACATGAAACACACTCTGCTTTTGAGAAAAGAGCACTCTTCTACTCTACTGTGCTTCCTATGGGGTCCGAATAGTGAGCTTGCTCAGAACAAAAGAACTTTGCTTCCTACACACACGGGCCACATCTAGTTCAACTCTGCTTAGGAAACTGACAAGAACCCTAGCTCCTCTTCAGTCCAATACACTGTACTTGCGGGGAACATACGCGAGTGCTCTTTGCACTGTGTATGGCAATTGGAGCACAATAGTGACTTGTCTTACCAGAAAAAAACTTTTGCTCGTAGGACAAAAAACTGCATGTGACTCAACTCCATTTAGGACTGGGTAACAAACGCTAGCTCGACTTCCAAGAAACACACTCTGCTTTTGAGAAAAGAGCACTCTTCTACTCTACTGTGTTTCCTATGTGTTCTGAAAAGTGAGCTTGCTCAGAACAAAAAAACTGTGCTTCCTACACACACGGCCATATCTAGTTCAAGTCTGCTTAGGAACCTGTCAAGAACAGTAGATCCTCTTCAGTCCAATACACTGTACTTGCTGGGAACAGACGCCAGTGCTATTTGTCCTGTGTATGGCATAGGCAGCGCAATAGTGACTCTTCTTACCAGAAAACAACTCTTGGTCGTAGGACCAGAGACTGCAATTGATTCAACTCCATTTAGGACTGGGAAACAAACTCTAGCTCGCTTTACAAGAAACACACTCTGCTTTTGAGAAAAGAGCACTCTTCTACTCTACTGTGTTTCCTATGGTGTCCGAACAGTGAGCTTGCTCAGAACAAAAGACCTGTGCTTCCTACACACACGGCCATATCTAGTTCAATTCTGCTTAGGAACCTGACAAGAACAGTAGATCCTCTTCAATCCAATACACTGTACTTGCTGGGAACAGACGCCAGTGCTATTTTTCCTGTGTATGGCAATGGCAGCGCAATAGTGACTCTTCTTACGATAAAACATCTCTTGCTCGTAGGACTAGAAACTGCATGTGATTCAACTCCATTTTGGACTGGGAAACAAATGCTAACTCGCCTTACAAGAAACACACTCTGCTTTAGAGAAAAGAGCACTCTTCTACTCTACTGTGTTTCCTATGAGGTCCGAACAGTGAGCTTGCTCAGAACAAAAGAACTGTGCTTCCTACACACACGGGCTATATCTAGTTCAACTCTGATTAAGAAAGTAAGAAGAACAGTAGCTCCTCTTCAGTCCAATACCCTGTAATTGCTGGGAAAAGACACGAGTGCTATTTGTCCTGTGTATGGCAATGGCAGCGCAATAGTGATTCTTCTTACCATAAAACAACTCTTGCTCGTAGGACCAGAAACTGCATGTGATTCAACTCCTTTTAGGACTGGGAAACAAACGCTAGCTCGCCTTACAAGAAACACACTCTGCTTTAGAGAAAAGAGCACTCTTCTACTCTACTGTGTTTCCTATGAGGTCCAAACAGTGAGCTTGCTCAGAACAAAAGAACTGTGCTTCCTACACACACGGGCCATATCTAGTTCAACTCTGCTTAGGAAACTGACAAGAACACTAGCTCCTCTTCGGTCCAATACACTGTACTTGCGGGGAACAGACACGAGTGCTATTTGCACTGTGTATGGCAATTGGAGCACAATAGTGACTTGTCTTACCAGAAAACAAGTGTTGCTCATAGGACAAAAAACTGCATGTGACTCAACTCCATTTAGGACTGGGAAACAAACACTAGGTCGACTTCCAAGAAGCACACTCTGCTTTTGAGAAAAGAGCACTCTTCTACTCTACTGTGTTTCCTATGTGTTCCGAACAGTGAGCTTGCTCAGAACACAAAAACTGTGCTTCCTACACACACGGGCCATATCTAGTTCAATTCTACTTAGGAAACTGACAAGAACAGTAGAACCTCTTCAGTCCAATACACTGTACATGCTGGGAACAGACGCCAGTGCTATTTGCCCTGTGTATGACAATGGGAGCACAATAGTGACTCTTCTTACCAGAAAACAACTCTTGCTCGTAGGACCACAAACTGCATGGGATTCAACTCCATTTAGTACTGTGAAACAAACGCTATCTTGCCTTACAAGAAACACACTCTGCTTTTGAGAAAAGAGCAAGCTTCTACTCTATTGTGTTTCCAATGGGGTCTGAACAGTGAGCTTGCTCAGAACAAAAGAACTGTGCTTCCTACACACACGGCCATATCTAGTTCAACTCTGCTTAGGAAACTGACAAGAACAGTAGCTCCTCTTCAGTCCAATACACTGTACTTGCTGGATGCAGACGCGACTGCTATTTGCACTGTGTATGGCAAAGGGAGCGCAATAGTGACTTTCTTTAAGAGAAAACAACTCTTGCTGGTAAGACCAAAAACTACATGTGATTCAACTCCATTTAGGACTGGAAACAAACGCTAGCTCGCCTTACAATAAACACACTCTGCTTTTGAGAAAAGAGCACTCTTTTACTCTACTGTGTTTCCTATAGGGCCAGAAGAGAGAGCTTGCTCAGAACAAAAGAACTGTGCTTCCTACATACACGGCCATAACTAGTTCAATTCACCTTAGTAACCTGACAAGAACACTAGGTTCTCTTCAGTCCAATACACCGTACATGCTGGGAACCGACGCCAGGGCTATTTGCCCTGTGTATGACAATGGGAGCGCAATATTGACTCTTCTTACCAGAAAACAACTCTTGCTCGTAGGACCAGAACCTGCATGTGATTCAACTCCATTTAGGACTGGGAAAAAAACGCTAGCTCGGCTTACAAGAAACACACTCTGCTTTTGAGAAAAGAGCACTCTTCTACTCTACTGTGTTTCCTATGTGTTCCGCAAAGTGAGCTTGCTCAGAACAAAAGAACTGTGCTTCCTACACACACGGGCCGTATCTAGTTCAACTCTGCTTAGAAAACTGACAAGAACAGTAGCTGCTCTTCATTCGAATACACTGTACTTGCTGGGAACAGACGCCAGTGCTATTTGCACTTGTATGGCAATGGGAGCCCAATAGTGACTCTTCTTACCAGAAAAAAACTCTTGCTCGTAGGACCAGAAACGGCATGGGATTCAACTCCATTTCTGACTGCGAAGCAAATACTAGCTCGCCTTTCAAGAAACACAATCTACTTTTGAGAAAAGAGCTCTCATCTACTCTACTCTGTTTCCGATGGTGTCCGCACAGTGTGCTTTCTCAGAACAAAAGAACTGTGTTTCCTACACATACGAGCCATATCTAGTTCAACTCTGCTTAGGAAACTGACAAGAACAGTAGCTCCTGTTCAGTCCAATACACTGTACATTCTGGGAACAGATCCCTGTGCTATTTGCCCTGTGTATGACAATGGGAGCGCAATAGTGACTCTTCTTACCAGAAAACAACTCTTGCTCGTAGGACCACAAACTGCATGGGATTCAATTCCATTTAGTACTGGGTAACAAACGCTGTCTCGCCTTACAGGAAACACACTCTGCTTTTGAGAAAAGGGCACTCTTCTACTCTATTGTGTTTCCTACGGGGTCCGAACTGTGAGCTTGCTCAGAACAAAAGAACTGTGCTTCCTACACACAGGGGCCATATCTAGTTCAACTCTGCTTAGGAAACTGACAAAAACAGTAGCTGCTCTTCAGTCCAATACACTGTACTTGCTGGGAACAGACGCGAGTGCTATTTGCACTGTGAATGGCAATGGGAGCGCAATAGTG
Source organism: Peromyscus eremicus (assembly GCF_949786415.1). NCBI lineage: Eukaryota > Metazoa > Chordata > Mammalia > Rodentia > Cricetidae > Peromyscus > Peromyscus eremicus. The sequence continues at coordinate 110,805 of NW_026734786.1, read as the reverse complement.
ACTCTTCTTACCAGAAAACAACTCTTGCTCGTAGTACCAGAAACTGCATGGGACTCACCTCCATTTCTGACTGGGAAACAAACACTAGCTCTACTTTCAAGAAAAACAATCAAATTTTGAGAATAGAGCACTCATCTACTCTACTGTGTTTCCTATGATGTCCGCATAGTGTGCTTTCTCAGAACAAAAGAACTGTGCTTCCTACACACATGGGATATATCTGGTTCAACTCCTCTTATGAAAATGAGAAGAACAGTAGCTCCTCTTCAGTCCAATACACTGTACTTGCTGGGAACAGACGCGAGTGCTATTTGCACTATGTATGGGAATGGGAGCGCAATAGTGACTTTCCTTACCAGAAAACAACTCTTGCTCATAGGACCAGAAACTGGATGTGATTCAACTCCATTTAGGACTGGGAAACAAATGCTAGCTCGCCTTACAAGGAACACACTCTGCTTTTGAGAAAAGGGCACTCTTCTACTCTATTGTGTTTCCTACGGGGTCCGAACTGTGAGCTTGCTCAGAACAAAAGGCCTGTGCTTCCTACACACACGGGCCATATCTGGTTCAACTCTGCTTAGGAAACTGACAAGAACAGTAGATCCTCTTCAGTCCAATACACTGTACTTGCTGGGAACAGACGCAAGTGCTATTTGCCCTGTGTATGACAATGGGTGCGCAATATTGACCCTTCTTACCAGAAAACAACTCTTGCTCGTAGGACCAGAAACTGCATGTGATTCAACTCCATTTAGGACTGGGAAAAAAACGCTTGCTCGCCTTACAAGAAACACACTCTACTTTTGAGAAAAGAGCACTCTTGTACTCTACTGTGTTTCCTATGGTGTCCGAACAGTGAGCTTGCTCAGAACAAAAGAACTGTGCTTACCACACACACGGGCCATATCTGGTTCAACTCTGCTTAGGAAACTGACAAGAACAGTAGCTCCTCTTCAGTCCAATACACTGTACTTGCTGGGAACAGACCCAAGTGCTATTTGCACTGTGTATGGCAATGGGAGCGCAATAGTGACTCTTCTTACCAGAAAACAACTCTTACTTGTAGGACCAGAAACTGCATGGGATTCAACTCCATTTCTGACTGGGAAGTAAATACTAGCTCGCCTTTCAAGGAACTCAATCTAATTTTGAGAAAATAGCACTCATCTACTCTACTGTGTTTCCTATGGTGTCCGCACAGTGTGCTTTCTCAGAAAAAAAGAACTGTGTTTCCTACACACACGGGACATATCTAGTTCAACTCCTCTTAGGAAAATGACAAGAATAGTAGCTCTTCTTCAGTCCAATACACTGTACTTGCTGGGAAAATACGCGAGTGCTATTTGCACTATGTGTGGCAATGGGAGCACAATAGTGACTTTCCTTACCAGAAAACAACTCTTGCTCATAGGACCAGAAACTGCAAGTGATTCAACTCCATTTAGGACTGGGAAACAAACGCTAGCTCGACTTACAAGAAACACACTCTGCTTTTGAGAAAAGAGCACTCTTCTACTCTACTGTGTTTCTTATAGGGCCAGAACAGTGAGCTTGATCAGAACAAGAGAACTGTGCCTCCTACACACACGGCCATATCTAGTTCAATTCTGCATAGGAAACTGACAAGAAGAGTAGATCCTCTTCAGTCCAATACACTGTACATGCTGGGAACAGACGCCAGTGCTATTTGCCCTGTGTATGACAATGGGAGCGCAATAGTGACTCTTCTTACCAGAAAACAACTCTTGCTCTTAGGACCAGAAACTGCATGGGATTCAACTCCATATAGGCCTGGGAAAAAAACGCTAGCCCGCCTTACAAGAAACACACTCTGCTTTTGAGAAAAGAGCACTCCTCTACACTACTGTGTTTCCTATGGGGTCCGAACAGTGAGCTTGCTTAGAAAAAAATAACTGGGCTTCCTACACACACAGGCCATATCTATTTCAACTCTGCTTAGGAAACTGACAAGAACAGTAGTTCCTCTTCAGTCCAATACACTGTACTTGCTGGGAACCGACGCCAAAGCTATTTGCACTGTGTATGTCATTGTGAGCGCAATAGTGATTCTTCTTACCAGAAAACAACTCTTGCTCGTAGGACCAGAAACTGTATGGGATTCAACTCCCTTTAGGACTGGGAAACAAACGCTAGCTCGCCTACAAGAAACACACTCTGCTTTTGAGAAAAGAGCACTCATCTACTCTACTGGGTTTCCTATGGGGTCCGAACAGTGAGCTTGCTCAGAACAAAAGACCTGTGCTTCCTACACACACGGGCCATATCTAGTTCAACTCTGCTTAGGAAACTGACAAGAACAGTAGCTCCTCTTCAGTCCAATACACTGTACTTGCTGGGAACAGAAGCAAGTGCTATTTGAAATGTGTATGTCAATGAGATCGCAATAGTGACTTTCCCTACCAGAAAACATCTCTTGCTTGTAGGACCAGAAACTGCATGTGATTCAACTCCATTTAGGTCTGGGAAACAAACGCTAGCTCGCCTTACAAGAAACACACTCTGCGTTAGAGAAAAGATCACTCTTCCACTCTACTGTGTTTCCTATGGGGTCCGAACAGTGAGCATGCTCAGAACAAAAGAACTGTGCTTCCTACATACACGGCCATATCTAGTTCATTTCTGCTTAGGAACCTGAGTAGAACAGTAGATTCTCTTCAGTCCAATACACTGTACATGCTGGGAACCGACGCCAGTGCTATTAGCCCTGTGTATGACAATGGGAGCGCAATAGTGACTTTCCTTACCAGAAAACAACTCTTGCTCGTAGGATCAGAAACTGCATGTGATTCAACTCCATTTAGGACTGGGAAAAAAAACGCTAGCTCTCCATGCAAGAAACACAGTCTGCTTTTGAGAAAAGAGCACTCTTCTACTCTACTGTGTTTCCTATAGGGCCAGAACAGTGAGATTGCACAGAACAAAAGAAGTGTGCTTCCTACACACACGGCCATATCTAGTTCAAATCAGCTTAGGAAACTGACAAGAACAGTATACCCTCCACTCAAATACACTGCACATCCTGAGAACAGGCACCAGTGCTATTTGCCCCGTGTATGACAATGGGAGCCCAATAGAGACTCTTCTTACCAGAAAACAACTCTTGCTCATAGGACCAGAAACTGCAAGTGACTCAACTCCATTTAGGTCTGGGAAAGAAACGCTAGCTCGCCTTACAAGAAACACACTCTGCTTTTGAGAAAAGAGCACTCTTCTACTCTACTGTGTTTCCTATAGGGCCAGAACAGTGAACTAGCTCAGAAAAAAAGAACTGTGCTTCCTACACACACGACCATATCTAGTTCAATTCTGCTTAGGAACCTGACAAGAACAGTAGATTCTCTTCAGTCCAATACACTGTACATGCTGGGAACCGACGACAATGCTATTTGCACTGTGTATGACATTGAGAGCACAATAGTGATTCTTCTTACCAGAAAACAATTCTTGCTCGTAGGACCAGAAACTGCATGGGATTCAACTCCATTTAGGACTGGGAAACAAACGCTAGCTCACCTAAAGAAACACACTCTGCTTTTGAGAAAAGAGCACTCATCTACTCTACTGGGTTTCCTATGGGGTCCAAACAGTGAGCTTGCTCAGAACAAAAGAACTGTGCTTCCTACACACATGGGCCATATCTAATTCAACTTTGCTTAGGTCACTGACAAGAACAGTAGCTCCTCTTCAGTCTAATACACTGTACTTGCTGGGAAGAGACGCGAGTGCTATTTGTACTCTCTATGGCAATGGGAGCGCAATAGTGACTCTTCTTACCAGAAAACAACTCTTGCTCTTAGGACCACAAACTGCATGTGACTCACCTCCATTTAGGACTGGGAAACAAATGCTAGCTCTGCTCACAAGAAACACACTCTGCTTTTGAGAAAAGAGCACTCTTCTACTCTACTGTGCTTCCTCTATGGCCAGAACAATGAGCTTGCTCAGAACAAAAGGACTGTGCTTCCTACACACACTGGCCGTATCTAATTCAATTCTGCTTAGGAAACTGACGAGAATAGTATACGCTCTTCAGTCAAATACACTGCACTTGCTGGGAACAGACACCAGTGCTATTTGCCCTGTGTATGACAAAGGGAGCACAATAGTGACTCTTCTTACCAGAAAACAACTCTTGCTCATAGGACCAGAAACTGCATGAGACACAACTCCATTTAGGACTGGGAAAGAAACGCTAGCTTGCCTTACAAGAAACACACTCTGCTTTTGAGAAAAGAGCACTCTTCTACTCTACTGTGTTTCCTAAGGGCCAGAACAGTGAACTTGCTCAGAACAAAAGAACTGTGCTTCCTACACACATTGGCCATATCTACTTCAACTCTGCTTAGGAAACTGACAAGAACAGTAGCTCCTCTTCAGTCCAATACTCTGTACAAGCATGGAACAGATGCCAGTGCTATTTGCACTGTTTCTGGCAATGGGAGCGCAATAGTGACTCTTCTTACCAGAAAAATCTCTTGATCGTAGGACCAGAAACTGCACGGGATTCGATTCCATTTCTGACTGGGAAACAAACACTAGCTCGCCTTTCAATAAACACACTCTGCTTTTGAGAAAAGAGCACTCTTCTACTCTACTGTGTTTCCAATGGGGTCCAAACAGTGAGCTTGCTCAGAACAAAAGAACTGTGCTTTCTACACACATGGCCATATCTATTTCAATTCTGCGTAGGATCCTGACAAGAACAGTAGATCCTCTTCAGTCCAATACACTGTAATTCCTGGGATCAGATGCCAGTGCTATTTGCCCTGTGTATGACAATGGGAGCGCAATAGTGACTCTTCTTACCAGAAAACAACTCTTGCTCGTAGGACCAGAAACTGCATGGGATTCAACTCCATTTAGGACTGGGAAACAAACGCTAACTCACCTTACAAGAAACACACTCTGCTTTTGAGAAAAGAGCAATCTTCTACTCTACTGTGTTTCCTATGGGGTCCGAAAAGTGAGCTTGCTCAGAACAAAAGAACTGTGCTTCCTACACACACGGCCATGTCTAGTTCAATTCTGCTTAGAAACCTGACGAGAACGGTAGATCCTCTTCATTCCAATACACTGTACTTGCTGGGAACAGATGCCAGTGCTATTTGTCCTGTGTATGGCAATGGCAGCGCAATAGTGACTATTCTTACCATAAAAAAACTCTTGCTCATAGGACCAAAAACTGCATGTGATTCCACTCCATTTAGGACTGAGACACAAACGCTAGCTCTCCTTACAAGAAACACACTCTTCTTTAGAGAAAAGAGCACTCTTCTACTCTACTGTGTTTCCTATTGGGTCCAAACAGTGAGCTTGCTCAGAACAAAAGAACTGTGCTTCCTACACACAAGGACCATATGTAGTTCAACTCACCTTAGGAAACTGACAATAACAGTAGCTCCTGTTCATTCCAATACACTGTACTTGCTGGGAAAAGACGCGAGTGCTATTTGCCCTGTGTATGGCAATGGGAGCGCAATAGTGACTTTCCTTACCAGAAAACAACTCTTTTTCATAGGACCAGAAACTGCATGTGATTCAACTCCATTTAGGACTAGGAAACAAACGCTAGCTCGCCTTACAGGAAACACACTCTGCTTTTGAGAAAAGAGCACTTTTCTACTCTACTGTGTTTCCTATAGGGCCAGAACAGTGAGCTTGCTCATTACATAATAACTGTGATTCCTAAACACACGGGCCATATCTAGTTCAACTCTGCTTAGGAAACTGACAAGAACAGCAGCTCCTCTTCAGTCCGATACACTGTACTTGCTGAGAACAGACGTGAGTGCTATTTGCACTGTGTATGGAAATTGGAGCACAATAGTGACTCATCTTACCAGAAAACAACTCTTGCTCGTACGACCAAAAACTGCATGTGACTCAACTCCATTTAGGACTGGGAAACAAACTCTAGCTCACCTTACAAGAAACACACTCTGCTTTTGAGAAAAGAGCACTCTTCTACTCTACTGTGTTTCCTATAGGGCCAGAACAGTTAGCTTGCTCAGAACAAATGAACTGTGCTTCCTAGACAGACGGGCCATATCTAGTTCAACTCTGCTTAGGAAACTGAGAAGAACAGTAGCTCCTCTTCAGTCCAATACATTGTACTTGCTGGGAACAGACGCATGTGCTATTTGCACTGTGTATGGCAATGGGAGCGCAATAGTGACTTTCCTTACCAGAAAACAACTCTTGCTCGTAGGACCAGAAACTGCTTCTGATTCAACTCCATTTAGGACTGGGAAACAAACGTTAGCTCGCCTTACAAGAAACACACTGCTTTAGAGAAAAGAGCACTCTTCTACTCTACTGTGTTTCCTATGGGGTCCAAACAGTGAGCTTGCTCAGAACAAAAGAACTGTACTTCCTACACACACGGACCATGTGTAGTTCAACTCTGCTTAGGAAACTGAGAAGAACAGTAGCTCCTCTTCAGTCTAATACACTGTACTTGCTGGGAACAGACGTGAGTGCTATTTACACTGTGTATGGCAATTGGAGCACAATAGTGACTCTTCTTACCAGAAAACAACTCTTGCTCACAGAACAAAAAATTGCATGTGACTCAACTCCATTTAGGACTGGGAAACAAACTCTAGCTCGCTTTACAAGAAACACACTCTGCTTTTGAGAAAAGAGCACTCTTCTACTCTACTGTGTTTCCTATAGGGCCAGAAGAGTGAGCTTGCTCAGAAAAAAAGAACTGTGCTTCCTACACACAGGGGCCATATCTAGGTCAACTCTTCTTAGGAAACTGACAAGAACAGTAGCTCCTCTTCAGTCCAATACACTGTACTTTCTGGGAAGAGAAAGGAGGGGTATTTACACTGTGTATGGCAATGGGAGCACAATAGTGACTTTCCTTACCAGAAAACAACTCTTGCTCGTAGGACCAGAAACTGCATGTGATTCCACTCCATTTAGGAATGGGAAACAAACGCTAGCTTGCCTTAAAAGAAACACAGTCTGCTTTTGAGAAAAAGCACTCTTCTACTCTACTGTGTTTCCTATGGAGTCCGAACAGTGAGCTTGCTCAGAACAAAAAAAGTGTGCTTCCTACACACACGGCCATATCTAGTTCAATTCTGCTTAGGAACCTGACAAGAACAGTAGATTCTCTTCAGTCCAATACATTGTACATGTTGTGAACCGACGCCAATGCTATTTGCACTGTGTATGACATTGAGAGCATAATAGTGATTCTTCTTACCAGAAAACAAGTATTGCTCGTAGGACCAGAAACTGCATGGGATTCAACTCCATTTAGGACTGGGAAACAAATGCTAGCTCGCCTACAAGAAACACACTCTGCTTTTGAGAAAAGAGCACTCATCTACTCTACTGGGTTTCCTATGGTGTCCGAACAGTGAGCTTGCTCAGAACAAAAGAACTGTGCTTCCTACACACATGGGCCATATCTAATTCAACTCTGCTTAGGTTACTGACAAGAACAGTAGATCCTCTTCAGTCCAATACACTGTACTTCCTGGGATCAGATGCCAGTGCTATTTGCCCTGTGTATGACAATGGGAGCGCAATAGTGACTCTTCTTACCAGAAAAAAACTCTTGCTCGTAGGACCAGAAACTGCATGGGATTCAACTCCATTTAGGACTAGGAAACAAACGCTAGCTCGCCTTACAAGAAACACACTCTGCTTTTGAGAAAAGAGCAATCTTCTACTCTACTGTGTTTCCTATAAGGCCAGAACAGTGAACTTGCTCAGAACAAAAGAACTGTGCTTCCTACACACGGGCCATAACTAGTTCAACTCTGCTTAGGAAACTGACAAGAACAGTAGCTCCTCTTCAGTCCAATACACTGTACTTGCTGGGAACAGACGCGAGTGCTATTTGCACTGTGTATGGCAATGAGAGCGCAATAGTGACTTTCCTTAACAGAAAACAACTCTTGCTCCTAGGAACACAAACTGCATGTGATTCAACTCCATTTAGTACTGGGAAACAAACGCTAGCTCGCCTTACAAGAAACACACTCTGCTTTTGAGAAAAGAGCACTCTTCTATTCTACTGTGTTTCCTATGGGGTCCGAACAGTGAACTTGCTCAGAACAAAAGAACTGTGCTTCCTACACACACGGCCATATCTAGTTCAATTCTGCTTAAGAACCTGACAAGAACAGTAGATCTTCTTCAGTCCGATACACTGTACTTGCTGGGAAAAGACGCGAGTGCTATTTGCCCTGTGTATGGCAATGGGAGCGCAATAGTGACTTTCCTTACCAGAAAAAAACTCTTGTTCATAGGACCAGAAACTGCATGGGATTCAACTCCATTTAGGACTAGGGAACAAACGCTAGCTCGCCTTACAAGAAACACACTCTGCTTTTGAGAAAAGAGCACTTTTCTACTCTACTGTGTTTCCTATAGGGCCAGAACAGTGAGCTTGCTCAGAACATAAGAACTGTGCTTCCTACACACACGGACCATATCTATTTCAACTCTGCTTAGGAAACTGAGAAGAACAGCAGCTCCTATTCAGTCCAATACACTGTACTTGCTTGGAACAGACACGAGTGCTATTTGCACTGTGTATGGCATTTGGAGCGCAATAGTGACTCTTTTTACCAGAAAACAACTCTTGCTCGTAGGACAAGAAACTGCATGTGATTCAACTCCATTTAGGACTGGGAAACAAACGCTAGCTCGCCTTACAAGAAACACACTCTGCTTTTGAGAAAAGAGCACTCTTCTACTCTACTGTGTTTCCTATGGGGTCCGAACAGTGAACTTGCTCAGAACAAAAGAACTGTGCTTCCTACACACACGGCCATATCTAGTTCAATTCTGCTTAAGAACCTGACAAGAACAGTAGATCTTCTTCAGTCCGATACACTGTACTTGCTGGGAAAAGACGCGAGTGCTATTTGCCCTGTGTATGGCAATGGGAGCGCAATAGTGACTTTCCTTACCAGAAAAAAACTCTTGTTCATAGGACCAGAAACTGCATGTGATTCAACTCCATTTAGGACTAGGGAAAAAACGCTAGCTCGCCTTACAAGAAACACACTCTGCTTTTGAGAAAAGAGCACTTTTCTACTCTACTGTGTTTCCTATAGGGCCAGAACAGTGAGCTTGCTCAGAACATAAGAACTGTGCTTCCTACACACACGGACCATATCTATTTCAACTCTGCTTAGGAAACTGAGAAGAACAGCAGCTCCTATTCAGTCCAATACACTGTACTTGCTTGGAACAGACACGAGTGCTATTTGCACTGTGTATGGCATTTGGAGCGCAATAGTGACTCTTTTTACCAGAAAACAACTCTTGCTCGTAGGACCAAAAACTGTCTGTGATTCAACTCCATGTAGGACTGGGAAACAAACTCTAGCTCACCTTACAAGAAACACATTCTACTTTTGAGAAAAGAGCACTCTTCTACTCTACGCTGTTTCCTATAGGGCCAGAACAGTTAGCTTGCTCAGAACAAATGAACTGTACTTCCTAGACACACGGGCCTTATCTAGTTCAACTCTGCTTAGGAAACTGAGAAGAACAGTAGCTCCTCTTCAGTCCAATACACTGTACTTGCTGGGAACAGACGCATGTGCTTTTTGCACTGTGTATGGCAATGGGAGTGCAATAGTGACTTTCCTTACCAGAAAACAACTCTTGCTCTTAGGACCAGAAACTACTTGTGATTCAAATCCATTTAGGACTGGGAAACAAATGCTAGCTCGCCTTACAAGAAACACACTGCTTTAGAGAAAAGAGCACTCTTCTACTCTACGGTGTTTCCTATGGGGTCCGAACAGTGAGCTTGCTCAGAACAAAAGAACTGTGCTTCCTACACACACGGACCATATGTAGTTCAACTCTGCTTAGGAAACTGACAAGAACAGTATCTCCTCTTCAGTCCAATACACTGTACTTGCTGGGAACAGACGCGAGTGCTATTTACACTGTGTATGGCAATTAGAGCGCAATAGTGACTCTTCTTACCAGAAAACAACTCTTGCTCGTAGGACCACAAACTGCATGTGATTCTATTCCATTTAGGACTGGGAAACAAATGCTAGCTCGCCTTACAAGAAACACACTCTGCTTTAGAAAAAGAGCACTCTTCTACTCTACTGTGTTTCCTACAGGGACAGAACAGTGAGCTTGCTCAGAACAAAAGAACTGTGCTTCCCACACACGGGCCATATCTAGTTCAACTCTGCTTAGGAAACTGACAAGAACAGTAGATCCTCTTCAGTCCAATACACTGTACTTGCTGGGAACAGACGCCAGTGCTATTTGCACTGTGTATGGCAATTGGAGCAAAATAGTGACTCGACTTACCAGAAAACAACTCTTGCTCATAGAACAAAAAACTGCATGTGACTCAACTCCATTTAGGACTGGGAAACAAACTCTAGCTCGCTTTACAAGAAACACACTCTGCTTTTGAGAAAAGATTACTCTTCTACTCTACTGTGCTTCCTATAGGGCCAGAACAGTGAGCGTGCTTAGAAAAAAAGAACTGTGCTTCCTAAACACATGGGCCATATCTAGTTCAACTCTTCTTAGGAAACTGACAAGAACAGTAGCTCCTCTTCAGTCCAATACACTGTACATGCTGGGAACAGACGGGAGGGCTATTTGCACTGTGTATTCCAATGGGAGCGCAATAGTGACTTTCCTTACCAGAAAACAACACTTGCTCATAGGACCAGAAACTGCATGTGATTCCACTCCATTTAGGAATGGGAAACAAAAGCTAGCTCGTCTTAAAGGAAACACACTCTACGTTTGAGAAAAAAGCACTCTTCTACTCTACTGTGTTTTCTATGGGGTCCAAACAGTGAGCTTGCTCAGAACAAAAAAAACTGTGCTTCCTACACACACGGGCCATATCTAGTTCAACTCTGCTTAGGAACCTGACAAGAACAGTAGATCCTCTTCAGTCCAATACACTGCACTTGCTGGGAACAGACGCGAGTGCTATTTGCACAGTGTATGGCAATGGGAGCGAAATGTGACTTTCCTTACCAGAAAACAACTCTTGTTCTTAGGACCTGAAACTGCATGTGAATCTACTCCATTTAGGACTAGGAAACAAACGCTAGCTTGCCTTACAAGAAACACACTCTGCTTTTGAGAAAAGAGCACTCTTATACTCTACTGTGTTTCCTATAGTGCCAGAACAGTGAGCTTGCTCAGAACATAAGAACTGTGCTTCCTACACACACGGCCATATCTAGTTCAACTCTGCTTAGGAAACTGACAAGAACAGTAGCTCCTCTTCAGTCCCATACACTGTAGTTGCTGAAAACAGACGGGAGTGCTATTTGCACTGTGTATGGCAATGGGAGCGCAATAGTGACTTTCCTTACCAGAAAACAACTCTTGCTCGTAGGACCAGAAACTGCATGTGATTCAACTCCATTTAAGACTGGGAAACAAAAACTAGTTCGCCTTACAAGAAACACACTCTGCATTAGAGAAAAGAGCACTCTTCTACTCTACTGTGTTTCCTATAGGGCCAGAACAGTGAGCTTGCTCAGAACAAAAGAACTGTGCTTCCTACACATGAGCCATATCTAGTTCAACTCTGCTTAAGAAATTGACAAGAACAGTAGCTCCTCTTCAGTCCGATACACTGTACTTTCTGGGAACCGACGCGAGTGCTACTTGTACTGTGTGTGGCAATGGGAGCACAATAGTGACTTTCCTTACCAGAAAACAACTCTTGCTCGTAGGACCAGAAACTGCATGTGATTCAACTCCATTTAGGACTAGGAAACAAATGCTAGCTCGCCTTACATGAAACACACTCTGCTTTTGAGAAAAGAGCACTCTTCTGCTCTACTGTGTTTCCTATGGGGTCTCTACAGTGAGCTTGCTCAGAACAAAAGAACTGTGCTTCCTACACACACGGGCCATATCTAGTTCAACTCTGCTTAGGAAACTGACAAGAACAGTAGGTCCTCTTCAGTCCAATACACTTTACTTGCGGGGAACAGACGCGAGTGCTATTTTCACTGTGTATGGCAATTGGAGCACAATAGTGACTAGTCTTACCAGAAAAAAACTCTTGCTCGTAGGACAAAAAACTGCATGTGACTCAACTCCATTTAGGACTGGGAAACAAACGCTAGCTCGCCTTAGAAGAAACACACTCTGCTTTAGAGAAAAGAGCACTCTTCTACTCTACTGTGTTTCCTATAGGGCCAGAACAGTGAGCTTGCTCATAACATAAGAACTCGCTTCCTACACACACGGGCCATATCTAGTTCAACTCTGCTTAGGAAACTGACAAGAACGGTAGCTCCTCTTCAGTCCGATACACTGTACTTGCTGGGAACAGACTCCAGTGCTATTTGCACTGTGGATGGCAATGGGAGCACAATAATGACTTTCCTTACCAGAAAACAACTCTTGCACATAGGACCAGAAACTGCATAAGATTCAACTCCATTTAGGACTGAGTAACAAATGCTAGCTTGCCTTCCATGAAACACACTCTGCTTTTGAGAAAAGAGCACTCTTCTACTCTACTGTGTTTCCATTGGGTACGAACAGTGAGCTTGCTCAGAACAAAAGAACTGTGCTTCCTACACACACGGGCCATATCTAGTTCAACTCTGCTTAGGAAACTGACAAGAACAGTAGCTCCTCTTCAGTCCGATACACTGTACTTGCTGGGAACAGACGCGAGTGCTATTTGCACTGTGTATGGCAATGGGAGCCCAATATTGACTTGTCTTACCAGAAAACAACTCTTGCTCGTAAAACAAAAAACTGCATGTGACTCAACTCCATTTAGGAATGGGAAACAAACGCTAGCTCGACTTTTAAGAAACACACTCTGCTTTTGAGAAAAGAGCACTCTTCTACTCTACTGTGTTTCCTATGTGTTCCGAAAAGTGAGCTTGCTCAGAACAAAAAAACTGTGCTTCCTACACACACGGCCATATCTAGTTCAAGTCTGCTTAGGAACCTGACAAGAACAGTAGATCCTCTTCAGTCCAATACACTGTACTTGCTGGGAACAGACGCCAGTGCTATTTGTCCTGTGTATGGCAATGGCAGCGCAATAGTGACTCTTCTTACCAGAAAACAACTCTTGCTCATTGACCAGAAACTGCATGTGATTCAACTCCATTTAGGACTGGGAAACAAATGCTAGCTCGCCTTACATGAAACACACTCTGCTTTTGAGAAAAGAGCATTCTTCTACTCTACTGTGTTTCCTATGTGTTCCGAACAGTGAGCTTGCTGAGAAAAAAAAAACTGTGCTCCCTATACACACTGCCATATCTAGTTCAAGTCTGCTTAGGAACCTGACAAGAACAGTAGATCCTCTTCAGTCCAATACACTGTACTTGCTGCGAACAGACTCCAGTGCTATTTGTCCTGTGTATGGCAATGGCAGCGCAATAGTGACTCTTCTTACCAGAAAACAACTCTTGCTCGTAGTACCAGAAACTGCATGTGATTCAACTCCATTTAGGCCTGGGAAACAAACTCTAGCTCGCTTTACAAGAAACACACTCTGCTTTTGAGAAAAGAGCACTGTTCTACTCTACTGTGTTTCCTATAGGGCCAGAACAGTGAGCTTGCTCAGAAAAAAAGAACTGTGCTTCCTGCACACACGGGCCATATCTAGTTCAACTCTGCTTAGGAAACTGAGAAGAACAGTAGCTCCTCTTCAGTCCAATACACTGTACTTGCTGGGAACAGACATGAGGGCTATTTGCACTGTGTATGTCAATGGGAGCGCATTAGTGACTTTCTTTACCAGAAAACAACTCTTGCTCGTAGGACCAAAAACTGCATGTGATTCCACTCCATTTAGGACTGGGAAACAAACGGTAGCTCGCCTTACAAGAAACACACTCTGCTTTAGGGAAAAGAGCACTCTTCTACTCTACTGTGTTTCCTATGGGGTCCAAACAGTGAGCTTGCTCAGAACAAAAGAACTGTGCTTCCTACACAAACGGACCATATCTAGTTCAACTCTGCTTAGTAAACTGACAAGAACAGTAGCTCCTATTCAGTCCAATACACTGTACTTGCTGGGAAAAGACGCGAGTGCTATTTGCCTTGTGTAGTTCAATGGGAACACAATAGTCACTTTCCTTACCATAAAACAACTCTTGCTCGTGGGACCAGAAACTGCATGTGATTCAACTCCATTTAGGACTGGAAAACAAATGCTAGCTCGCCTTACATGAAACACACTCTGCTTTTGAGAAAAGAGCACTCTTCTACTCTACTGCACTTCCTTTGGGGTCTGAACAGTGAGCTTGCTCAGAACAAAAGATCTGTGCTTCCTACACACACGGGCCATATCTAGTTCAACTCTGCTTAGGAAACTGACAAGAACAGTAGATCCTCTTCAGTCCAATACACTGTACATGCAGGGAACAGACGCGAGTGCTATTTGCACTGTGTATGGCAATTGGAGCCCAATAGTGACTTGTCTTACCAGAAAACAACTCTTGCTCGTAGGACAAAAACTGCATGTGACTCAACTCCATTTAGGACTGGGAAACAAATGCTAGCTCGACGTCCAAGAAACACACTCTGCTTTTGAGAAAAGAGCACTCTTCTACTGTACTGTGTTTCCTATAGGGCCAGAACAGTGAGCTTGCTCAGAAAAAAAGAACTGTGCTTTCTACACACACGGGCCATATGTAGTTCAACTCTGCTTAGGAAACTGAGAAGAACAGTAGCTCCTCTTCTTTCCAATACACTGTACTTGCTGGGAACAGATGGGAGGTCTATTTGCACTGTGTATGGCAATGGGAGCACAATAGTGACTTTCCTTACCAGAAAAGAACTCTTGTTCGTAGGACCTGAAACTGCATGTTATTCAACTCCATTTAGGACTAGGACACAAACACTAGCTTGCCTTACAAGAGAAACACTCTGCTTTTGAGAAAAGAGCACTCTTCTACTCTACTGTGTTTTCTATAGGGCCAGAACAGTGAACTTGCTCAGAACATAAGAACTTTGCTTCCTACACACACGGGCCATATCTACTTCAACTCTGCTTAGGAAACTGACAAGAAAAGTAGCTCCTCTTCAGTCCGATACACTGTACTTGCTGGGAACAGACGCGAGTGCTATTTGCACTGTATATGTTAATGGGAGCACAATATTGACTTTCCTTACCAGAAAACAACTCTTGCTCATAGGACCAGAAACTGCATGTGACTCAACTCCATTTAGGACTGGGAAACAAATGCTAGCTCGCCTTACAAGAAACACACTCTGCTTTTGAGAAAAGCACACTCTTCTACTCCTCTGTGTTTCCTATAGGGTCCGAACAGTGAGCTTGCTCAGAACATAAGAACTGTGCTTCCTACACACACGGCCATATCTAGTTCAACTCTGCTTAGGAACCTGAAAGAACAGTAGATCCTCTTCAGTCCAATACACTGTACTTGCTGGGAAGAGACGGCAGCGCTCTTTGTCTTGTATATGGCAATTGGAGCACAATAGTGACTCTTCTTACCATGTAACAACTCTTGCTCGTAGGACCAGAAACTGCATGTGATTCAACTCCATTTAGAACTGGGAAACAAACGATAGCTAGCCTTACAAGAAACACACTCTGCTTTAGGGAAAAGAGCACTCTTCTACTCTACTGTGTTTCCTATAGGGCCAGAACAGTGAGCTTGCTCAGAAAAAAAAAACTGTGCTTCCTACACACACGGGCCATATCTAGTTCAACTCTGCTTAGGAAACTGACAAGAACGGTAGCTCCTCTTCTGTCCGATACACTGTACTTGCTGGGAACAGACGCCAGTGCTATTTGCACTGTGGATGGCAATGGGAGCACAATAGTGACTTAACTTACCAGAAAACAACTCTTGCTCGTAGGACCAGAAACTGCATATGATTCAACTCCATTTAGGACTGAGTAACAAATGCTAGCTTGCCTTCCATGAAACACACTCTGCTTTTGAGAAAAGAGCACTCTTCTACTCTACTGTGTTTCCTATGGGGTACGAACAGTGAGCTTGCTCAGAACAAAAGAACTGTGCTTCCTACACACACTGGCCATATCTACTTCAACTCTGCTTAGGAAACTTTCAAGAACAGTAGCTCCTCTTCAGTTCGATACACTGTACTTGCTGGGAACAGACGCGAGTGCTATTTGCACTGTGTATGGCAATGGGAGCGCAATAGTGACTTTCCTTACCAGAAAACAACTCTTGCTCGTAGGACCAGAAACTGCATGTGATTCAACTCCATTTAGGACTGAGAAACAAATGCTAGCTTGCCTTACATGAAACACACTCTGCTTTTGAGAAAAGAGCACTCTTCTACTCCACTGTGTTTCTTATGGGGTCCAAATAGTGAGCTTGCTCAGAACCAAAGAACTGTGCTTCCTACACACACGGATCATATCTAGTTCAACTCTGCTTAGTAAACTGACAAGAACAGTAGCTCCTATTCAGTCCAATACAATGTACTTGCGGGGAACAGAAGCGAGTGCTATTTGCACTGTGTATGGCAATTGGAGCACAATAGTGACTTGTCTTACCAGAAAACAACTCTTGCTCGTAGGACAAAAAACTGCATGTGACTCAACTTCATTTAGGACTGGGAAACAAACGCTAGCTCGACTTTTAAGAAACACACTCTGCTTTTGAGAAAAGTGCACTCTTCCACTCTACTGTGTTTCCTATGTGTTCCGAACAGTGAGCTTGCTCAGAACAAAAAAACTGTGCTTCCTACATACACGGCCATATCTAGTTCAAGTCTGCTTAGGAACCTGACAAGAACAGTAGATCCTCTTCAGTCCAATACACTGTACTTGCTGGGAACAGACGCCAGTGCTATTTGTCCTGTGTATGGCAATGGCAGCGCAATAGTGACTCTTCTTACCAGAAAACAACTCTTGCTCATGGACGAGAAACTGCATGTGATTCAACTCCATTTAGGACTGGGAAACAAATGGTAGCTCGCCTTACATGAAACATACACTGCTTTTGAGAAAAGAGCACTCTTCTACTCTACTGTGTTTCCTATGCGGTCCGAACAGTGAGCTTGCTGAGAACAAAAAAACTGTGCTTCCTACACACACGGCCATATCTAGTTCAAGTCTGCTTAGGAACCTGACAAGAACAGTAGATCCTCTTCAGTCCAATACACTGTACTTGCTGGGAACAGACTCCAGTGCTATTTGTCCTGTGTATGGCAATGGCAGCGCAATAGTGACTCTTCTTACCAGAAAACAACTCTTGCTCGTAGTACCAGAAACTGCATGTGATTCAACTCCATTTAGGACTGGGAAACAAACTCTAGCTCGCTTTACAAGAAACACACTCTGCTTTTGAGAAAAGAGCACTCTTCTACTCTACTGTGTTTCCTATAGGGCCAGAACAGTGAGCTTGCTCAGAAAAAAAGAGCTGTGCTTCCTAAACACACGGGCCATATCTAGTTCAACTCTGCTTAGGAAACTGAGAAGAACAGTAGCTCCTCTTCAGTCCAATACACTGTACATGCAGGGAACAGACGCGAGTGCTATTTGCACTGTGTATGGCAATTGGAGCCCAATAGTGACTTGTCTTACCAGAAAACAACTCTTGCTCGTAGGACAAAAACTGCATGTGACTCAACTCCATTTAGGACTGGGAAACAAATGCTAGCTCGACGTCCAAGAAACACACTCTGCTTTTGAGAAAAGAGCACTCTTCTACTGTACTGTGTTTCCTATAGGGCCAGAACAGTGAGCTTGCTCAGAAAAAAAGAACTGTGCTTTCTACACACACGGGCCATATGTAGTTCAACTCTGCTTAGGAAACTGAGAAGAACAGTAGCTCCTCTTCTTTCCAATACACTGTACTTGCTGGGAACAGATGGGAGGTCTATTTGCACTGTGTATGGCAATGGGAGCACAATAGTGACTTTCCTTACCAGAAAAGAACTCTTGTTCGTAGGACCTGAAACTGCATGTTATTCAACTCCATTTAGGACTAGGACACAAACACTAGCTTGCCTTACAAGAGAAACACTCTGCTTTTGAGAAAAGAGCACTCTTCTACTCTACTGTGTTTCCTATAGGGCCAGAACAGTGAACTTGCTCAGAACATAAGAACTGTGCTTCCTACACACACGGGCCATATCTACTTCAACTCTGCTTAGGAAACTGACAAGAAAAGTAGCTCCTCTTCAGTCCGATACACTGTACTTGCTGGGAACAGACGCGAGTGCTATTTGCACTGTATATGTTAATGGGAGCACAATATTGACTTTCCTTACCAGAAAACAACTCTTGCTCATAGGACCAGAAACTGCATGTGACTCAACTCCATTTAGGACTGGGAAACAAATGCTAGCTCGCCTTACAAGAAACACACTCTGCTTTTGAGAAAAGCACACTCTTCTACTCCTCTGTGTTTCCTATAGGGTCCGAACAGTGAGCTTGCTCAGAACATAAGAACTGTGCTTCCTACACACACGGCCATATCTAGTTCAACTCTGCTTAGGAACCTGAAAGAACAGTAGATCCTCTTCAGTCCAATACACTGTACTTGCTGGGAAGAGACGGCAGCGCTCTTTGTCTTGTATATGGCAATTGGAGCACAATAGTGACTCTTCTTACCATGTAACAACTCTTGCTCGTAGGACCAGAAACTGCATGTGATTCAACTCCATTTAGAACTGGGAAACAAACGATAGCTAGCCTTACAAGAAACACACTCTGCTTTAGGGAAAAGAGCACTCTTCTACTCTACTGTGTTTCCTATAGGGCCAGAACAGTGAGCTTGCTCAGAAAAAAAAAACTGTGCTTCCTACACACACGGGCCATATCTAGTTCAACTCTGCTTAGGAAACTGACAAGAACGGTAGCTCCTCTTCTGTCCGATACACTGTACTTGCTGGGAACAGACGCCAGTGCTATTTGCACTGTGGATGGCAATGGGAGCACAATAGTGACTTAACTTACCAGAAAACAACTCTTGCTCGTAGGACCAGAAACTGCATATGATTCAACTCCATTTAGGACTGAGTAACAAATGCTAGCTTGCCTTCCATGAAACACACTCTGCTTTTGAGAAAAGAGCACTCTTCTACTCTACTGTGTTTCCTATGGGGTACGAACAGTGAGCTTGCTCAGAACAAAAGAACTGTGCTTCCTACACACACTGGCCATATCTACTTCAACTCTGCTTAGGAAACTTTCAAGAACAGTAGCTCCTCTTCAGTTCGATACACTGTACTTGCTGGGAACAGACGCGAGTGCTATTTGCACTGTGTATGGCAATGGGAGCGCAATAGTGACTTTCCTTACCAGAAAACAACTCTTGCTCGTAGGACCAGAAACTGCATGTGATTCAACTCCATTTAGGACTGAGAAACAAATGCTAGCTTGCCTTACATGAAACACACTCTGCTTTTGAGAAAAGAGCACTCTTCTACTCCACTGTGTTTCTTATGGGGTCCAAATAGTGAGCTTGCTCAGAACCAAAGAACTGTGCTTCCTACACACACGGATCATATCTAGTTCAACTCTGCTTAGTAAACTGACAAGAACAGTAGCTCCTATTCAGTCCAATACAATGTACTTGCGGGGAACAGAAGCGAGTGCTATTTGTACTGTGTATGGCAATTGGAGCACAATAGTGACTTGTCTTACCAGAAAACAACTCTTGCTCGTAGGACAAAAAACTGCATGTGACTCAACTTCATTTAGGACTGGGAAACAAACGCTAGCTCGACTTTTAAGAAACACACTCTGCTTTTGAGAAAAGTGCACTCTTCCACTCTACTGTGTTTCCTATGTGTTCCGAACAGTGAGCTTGCTCAGAACAAAAAAACTGTGCTTCCTACATACACGGCCATATCTAGTTCAAGTCTGCTTAGGAACCTGACAAGAACAGTAGATCCTCTTCAGTCCAATACACTGTACTTGCTGGGAACAGACGCCAGTGCTATTTGTCCTGTGTATGGCAATGGCAGCGCAATAGTGACTCTTCTTACCAGAAAACAACTCTTGCTCATGGACGAGAAACTGCATGTGATTCAACTCCATTTAGGACTGGGAAACAAATGGTAGCTCGCCTTACATGAAACATACACTGCTTTTGAGAAAAGAGCACTCTTCTACTCTACTGTGTTTCCTATGCGGTCCGAACAGTGAGCTTGCTGAGAACAAAAAAACTGTGCTTCCTACACACACGGCCATATCTAGTTGAAGTCTGCTTAGGAACCTGACAAGAACAGTAGATCCTCTTCAGTCCAATACACTGTACTTGCTGGGAACAGACTCCAGTGCTATTTGTCCTGTGTATGGCAATGGCAGCGCAATAGTGACTCTTCTTACCAGAAAACAACTCTTGCTCGTAGTACCAGAAACTGCATGTGATTCAACTCCATTTAGGACTGGGAAACAAACTCTAGCTCGCTTTACAAGAAACACACTCTGCTTTTGAGAAAAGAGCACTCTTCTACTCTACTGTGTTTCCTATAGGGCCAGAACAGTGAGCTTGCTCAGAAAAAAAGAGCTGTGCTTCCTAAACACACGGGCCATATCTAGTTCAACTCTGCTTAGGAAACTGAGAAGAACAGTAGCTCCTCTTCAGTCCAATACACTGTACTTGCTGGGAACACACGCGAGGGCTATTTGCACTGTTTATGGCAATGGGAGCGCAATAGTGACTTTCTTTACCAGAAAACAATTCTTGCTCGTAGGACCAGAAACTGCATGTGATTCCACTCCATTTAGGACTGAGAAACAAACGGTAGCTCGCCTTACAAGAAACACACTCTGCTTTAGAGAAAAGAGCACTCTTCTACTCTACTGTGTTTCCTATGGGGTCCAAACAGTGAGCTTGCTCAGAACAAAAGAACTGTGCTTCCTACACACACGGACCATATCTAGTTCAACTCTGCTTAGTAAACTGACAAGAAGAGTAGCTCCTATTCAGTCCAATACACTGTACTTGCTGGGAAAAGACACGAGTGCTATTTGCCTTGTGTAGGGCAATGGGAACACAATAGTGACTTTCCTTACCATAAAACAACTCTTGCTCATAGGACCAGAAACTTCATGTGATTCAACTCCATGTAGGTCTGGGAAACAAATGCTAGCTCGCCTTACAAGAAACACACTCTGCTTTTGAGAAAAGAGCACTCTTCTACTCTACTGTGTTTCCTATAGGGCCAGAACAGTGAGCTTGCTCAGAACAAAAGAACTGTGCTTCCTACACACAAGGGCCATATCTAGTTCAACTCTGCTTAGGAAACTGACAAGAACAGTAGCTCCTCTTCAGTCCAATACACTGTACTTGCGGGGAAGAGACGCGAGTGCTCTTTGCACTGTGTATGGCAATTGGAACACAATAGTGACTCGTTTTACCATAAAACAAATCTTGCTCGTAGGACAAAAAACTGCATGTGACTCAACTCCATTTAGGACGGGGAAACAAACGCTAGCTCGCCTTACAAGAAACACACTCTGCTTTTGAGTAAAGAGCACTCTTCTACTCTACTGTGTTTCCCATAGGGCCAGAACAGTGAGCTTGCTCAGAAAAAAAGAACTGTGCTTCCTACACACACGGGCCATATCTAGTTCAACTCTGCCTAGAAATCTGAGAAGAACAGTAGCGCCTCTTCAGTCCAATACACTGTACTTGCTGGGAACAGATGGGAGGGCTATTTGCACTGTGTATGGCAATGGGAGCACAATAGTGACTTTCCTTACCAGAAAACAACTCTTGCTTGTAGGAACACAAACTGCATGTGATTCCAATCCATTTAGGAATGGGAAACAAACGCTAGCTCGCCTTAAAAGAAACACACTGTGCTTTTGAGAAAAAAGCACTCTTCTAATCTACTGTGTTTCCTATGGGGTCCGAACAGTGAGCATGCTCAGAAAAAAAAAACTGTGCTTCCTACACACATGGCCATATCTAGTTCAAGTCTGCTTAGGAACCTGACAAGAACAGTAGATCCTCTTGAGCCCAATACACTGTACTTGCTGCGAACAGATGCCAGGGCTATTTGTCCTGTGTATGGCAATGGCAGTGCAATAGTGACTCTTCTTACCATAAAACAACTCTTGCTCGTAGTACCAGAAACTGCATGGGATTCAACTCCATTTAGGACTGCGAAACAAACGCTAGCATGCCTTACAAGAAATACACTCTGCTTTAGAGAAAAGAGCACTATTCTACTCTACTGTGTTTCCTATGGGGTCCAAACAGTGAGCTTGCAAAGAACAAAAGAACTGTGCTTTCTACAAACACGGATCATATCTAGTTCAACTCTGCTTAGGAAACTGACAAGAACAGTAGCACCTATCCAGTCCAATACACTGTACTTGCTGGGAACAGACGCGAGTGCTATTTGCACTGTGTATGGCAATGGGAGCGCAATGTGACTTTCCTTACCCGAAAATAACTCTTGATCGTAGAACCTGAAACTGCATGTGATTCAACTAAATTTAGGACTGCGAAACAAACGCTAGCTTGCCTTACAAGTAACGCACTCTGCTTTAGAGAAAAGAGCACTCTTCTGCTCTATGTGTTTCCTATGGGGTCCAAACAGTGAGCTTGCAAAGAACAAAAGAACTGAACTTCCCACAAACACGGATCATATCTAGTTCAACTCTGCTTAGGAAACTGACAAGAACAGTAGCACCTATCCAGTCCAATACACTGTACTTGCTGGGAACAGACATGAGTGCTATTTGCACTGTGTATGGCAATGGGAGTGCTATGTGACTTTCCTTACCAGAAAAGAACTCTTGTTCGTAGGACCTGAAACTGCATGTGATTCAACTCCATTTAGGACTAGGACACAAACACTAGCTTGCCTTACAAGAGACACACTCTGCTTTTGAGAAAAGAGCACTCTTCTACTCTACTGTGTTTCCTATAGGGCCAGAACAGTGAACTTGCTCAGAACATAAGAACTGTGCTTCCTACACACACAGGCCATATCTACTTCAACTCTGCTTAGGAAACTGACAAGAAAAGTAGCTCCTCTTCAGTCCGATACACTGTAATTGCTGGGAACAGACGGGAGTGCTATTTGCACTGTATATGGCAATGGGAGCGCAATAGTGACTTTCCTTACCAGAAAACAACTCTTGCTCATAGGACCAGAAACTGCATGTGATTCAACTCCATTTAGGACTGGGAAACAAACGCTAGCTCGCCTTACAAGAAACACACTCTGCTTTTGAGAAAAGCGCACTCTTCTACTCCTCTGTGTTTCCTATAGGGTCCGAACAGTGAGCTTGCTCAGAACAAAAGAACTGTGCTTCCTACACACAAGGCCATATCTAGTTCAATTCTGCTTAGGAACCTGAAAGAACAGTAGATCCTCTTCAGTCCAATACATTGTACTTGCTGGGAACAGACGCGAGTGCTCTTTGTCCTGTATATGGCTATTGGAGCACAATAGTGACTCTTCTTACCATATAACAACTCTTGCTCGTAGGACCAAAAACAGCATGTGATTCAACTCCATTTAGAACTGGGAAACAAACGCTAGCTCGCCTTACAAGAAACACACTCTGCTTTAGAGAAAAGAGCACTCTTATACTCTACTGTGTTTCCTATAGGGCCAGAACAGTGAACTTGCTCAGAAAAAAAAACTGTGCTTCCTACACACACGGGCCATATCTAGTTCAACTCTGCTTAGGAAACTGACAAGAACGGTAGCTCCTCTTCAGTCCGATACACTGTACTTGCTGGGAACAGACGCCAGTGCTATTTGCACTGTGGATGGCAATGGGAGCACAATAGTGACTTTCCTTACCAGAAAACAACTCTTGCTCATAGGACCAGAAACTGCATATGATTCAACTCCATTTAGGACTGAGTAACAAATGCTAGCTTGCCTTCCATGAAACACACTCTGCTTTTGAGAAAAGAGCACTCTTCTACTCTACTGTGTTTCCTATGGGATACGAACAGTGAGCTTGCTCAGAACAAAAGAACTGTGCTTCCTACACACACGGGCCATATCTACTTCAACTCTGCTTAGGAAACTGACAAGAACAGTAGCTTCTCTTCAGTCCGATACACTGTACTTGCTGGGAACAGACGCGAGTGCTATTTGCACTGTGTATGGCGATGGGAACGCAATAGTGACTTTCCTTACCAGAAAACAACTCTTGCTCGTAGGACCAGAAACTGCATGTGATTCAACTCCATTTATCACTGAGAAACAAATGCTAGCTCGCCTTACATGAAACACACTCTGCTTTTGAGAAAAGAGCACTCTTCTACTCTACTGTGTTTCTTATGGAGTCCAAACAGTGAGCTTGCTCAGAACCAAAGAACTGTGCTTCCTACACACACGGATCATATCTAGTTCAACTCTGCTTAGTAAACTGACAAGAACAGTAGCTCCTATTCAGTCCAATACAATGTACTTGCGAGGAACAGAAGCGAGTGCTATTTGCACTGTGTATGGCAATTGGAGCCCAATATTGACTTGTCTTACCAGAAAACAACTCTTGCTCGTAGGACAAAAAACTGCATGTGACTCAACTTCATTTAGGACTGGGAAACAAACGCTAGCTCGACTTTTAAGAAACACACTCTGCTTTTGAGAAAAGAGCACTCTTCTACTCTACTGTGTTTCCTATGTGTTCCGAAAAGTGAGCTTGCTCAGAACAAAAAAACTGTGCTTCCTACACACACGGCCATATCTAGTTCAAGTCTGCTTAGGAACCTGACAAGAACAGTAGATCCTCTTCAGTCCAATACACTGTACTTGCTGGGAACAGACGCCAGTGCTATTTGTCCTGTGTGTGGCAATGGCAGCGTAATAGTGACTCTTCTTACCAGAAAACAACTCTTGCTCATTGGACAAAAAACTGCATGTGACTCAACTCCATTTAGGACTGGGAAACAAATGCTAGCTCGCCTTACATGAAACACACTCTGCTTTTGAGAAAAGAGCACTCTTCTACTCTGCTGTGTTTCCTATGCGGTCCGAACAGTGAGCTTGCTGAGAACAAAAAAACTGTGCTTCCTACACACACGGCCATATCTAGTTCAAGTCTGCTTAGGAAGCTGACAAGAACAGTAGATACTCTTCAGTCCAATACACTGTACTTGCTGGGAACAGACTCCAGTGCTATTTGTCCTGTGTATGGCAATGGCAGCGCAATAGTGACTCTTCTTACCAGAAAACAACTCTTGCTCGTAGTACCAGAAACTGCATGTGATTCAACTCCATTTAGGCCTGGGAAACAAACTCTAGCTCGCTTTACAAGAAACACACTCTGCTTTTGAGAAAAGAGCACTCTTCTACTCTACTGTGATTCCTATAGGGCCAGAACAGTGAGCTTGCTCAGAAAAAAGAGCTGTGCTTCCTAAACACACGGGCCATATCTAGTTCAACTCTGCTTAGGAAACTGACAAGAACAGTAGCTCCTCTTCAGTCCAATACACTGTACTTGATGGGAAGAGACGCGAGGGCTATTTGCATTGTGTATGGCAATGGGAGCGCAATAGTGACTTTCTTTACCAGAAAACAATTCTTGCTCGTAGGACCAGAAACTGCATGTGATTCCACTCCATTTAGGACTCTGAAACAAACGGTAGCTCGCCTTACAAGAAACACACTCTGCTTTAGAGAAAAGAGCACTCTTCTACTCTACTGTGTTTCCTATGGGGTCCAAACAGTGAGCTTGCTCAGAACAAAAGAACTGTGCTTCCTACACACACGGACCATATCTAGTTCAACTCTGCTTAGTAAACTGACAAGAAGAGTAGCTCCTATTCAGTCCAATACACTGTACTTGCTGGGAAAAGACACGAGTGCTATTTGCCTTGTGTAGGGCAATGGGAACACAATAGTGACTTTCCTTACCATAAAACAACTCTTGCTCATAGGACCAGAAACTTCATGTGATTCAACTCCATTTAGGTCTGGGAAACAAATGCTAGCTCGCCTTACATGAAACACACTCTGCTTTTGAGAAAAGAGCACTCTTCTACTCTACTGTGTTTCCTATGGGGTCCGAACAGTGAGCTTGCTCAGAACAAAAGAACTGTGCTTCCTACACACAAGGGCCATATCTAGTTCAACTCTGCTTAGGAAACTGACAAGAACAGTAGCTCCTCTTCAGTCCAATACACTGTACTTGCGGGGAAGAGACGCGAGTGCTATTTGCACTGTGTATGGCAATTGGAACACAATAGTGACTCGTCTTACCATAAAACAAATCTTGCTCATAGGACAAAAAACTGCATGTGACTCAACTCCATTTAGGACTGGGAAACAAACGCTAGCTCGCCTTACAAGAAACACACTCTGCTTTTGAGAAAAGAGCACTCTTCTACTCTACTGTGTTTCCTATGGAGTCTGAACACTGAACTTGCTCAGAACAAAAGAACTGTGCTTCCTACACAAACGGCCATATCTAGTTCAATTCTGCTTAGGAACCTGACAAGAACAGTAGATCCTCTTCAGTCCAATACACTGCACTTGCTGGGAATAGACGCCAGTGCTATTTGTCCTGTGTATGGCAATGGCAGCGCAAAAGTTCCTCTTCTTACCATAAAACAACTCTTGCTGGTAGGACTAGAAACTGCATGTGATTCAACTCCATTTAGGACTGGAAAACAAACGCTAGCTCGCCTTACAAGAAACACACTCTGCTTTAGAGAAAAGAGCACTCTTCTACTCTACTGTGTTTCCTACAGGGCCAGAACAGTGAGCTTGCTCAGAAAAAAAGAACTGTGCTTCCTACACACACGGCCATATTTAGTTCAATTCTGCTTAGGAAACTGAGAACAGTAGCTCCTCTTCAGTCCAATACACTGTACTTGCTGGGAACAGATGGGAGGGCTATTTGCACTGTGTATGGCAATGGGAGCGCAATAGTGACTTTCCTTACCAGAAAACAACTCTTGCTTGTAGGAACACAAACTGCATGTGATTCCACTCCATTTAGGAATGGGAAACAAACGCTAGCTCGCCTTAAAAGAAACACACTCTGCTTTTGAGAAAAAAGCACTCTTCTACTCTACTGTGTTTCCTATGGTGTCCGAACAGTGAGCTTGCTCAGAACAATAAAACTGTGCTTCCTACACACACGGCCATATCTAGTTCAAGTCTGCTTAGGATGCTGACAAGAACAATAGATCATCTTCAGCCCAATACACTGTACTTGCTGCGAACAGACGCCAGTGCTATTTGTCCTGTGTATGGCAATGGCAGCGCAATAGTGACTCTTTTTACCAGAAAACAACTCTTGCTCGTAGTGCCAGAAACTGCATGGGATTCAACTCCATTTAGGACTGCGAAACAAACGCTAGCTCGCCTTACAAGTAACACACTCTGCTTTAGAGAAAAGAGCACTCTTCTGCTCTACTGTGTTTCCTATGGGGTCCAAACAGTGAGCTTGCAAAGAACAAAAGAACTGTGCTTCCTACAAACACGCATCATATCTAGTTCAACTCTGCTTAGGAAACTGACCAGAACAGTAGCACCTATCCAGTCCAATACACTGTACTTGCTGGGAACAGACGCCAGTGCTATTTGCACTGTGTATGGCAATGGGAGCGCAATGTGACTTTCCTTACCAGAAAAGAACTCTTGTTCGTAGGAGCTGAAACTGCATGTGATTCAACTCCATTTAAGACTAGGAAACAAACGCTAGCTCGCCTTACAAGAAACACACTCTGCTTTAGAGAAAAGAGCACTCTTCTACTCTACTGTGTTTCCTATAGGGCCAGAACAGTGAGCTTGCTCAGAACATAAGAACTGTGCTTCCTACACACGGGCCATATCTACTTCAACTCTGCTTAGGAAACTGACAAGAAAAGTAGCTCCTCTTCAGTCGGATACACTGTACTTGCTGGGAACAGACGCGAGTGCTATTTGCACTGTGTATGGCAATGGGAGCGCAATAGTGCCTTTCCTTACCAGAAAACAACTCTTGCTCATAGGACCAGAAACTGCATGTGATTCCACTCCATTTAGGAATGGGAAACAAACGCTAGCTCGCCTTACAAGAAACACACTCTGCTTTTGATAAAAGAGCACTCTTCTACTCTACTGTGTTTCCTATAGGGTCCGAACAGTGAGCTTGCTCAGAACAAAAAATCTGTGCTTCCTACACACACGGCCATATCTAGTTCAAGTCTGCTTAGGAACCTGACAAGAACAGTAGATCCTCTTCAGTCCAATACACTGTACTTGCTGGGAACAGACGCCAGTGCTATTTGTCCTGTGTATGGCAATGGCAGCGCAATAGTGACTCTTCTTACCAGAAAACAACTCTTGCTCGTGGACCAGAAATTGCATGTGATTCAACTCCATTTAGGACTGGGAAACAAACTCTAGCTCGCTTTACAAGAAACACACTCTGCTTTTGAGAAAAGAGCACTCTTCTACTCTACTGTGTTTCCCATAGGGCCAGAACAGTGAGCTTGCTCAGAAAAAAAGAACTGTGCTTCCTACACACACGGGCCATATCTAGTTCAACTCTGCTTAGAAATCTGAGAAGAACAGTAGCGCCTCTTCAGTCCAATACACTGTACTTGCTGGGAACAGATGGGAGGGCTATTTGCACTGTGTATGGCAATGGGAGCACAATAGTGACTTTCCTTACCAGAAAACAACTCTTGCTCATAGGAACACAAACTGCACATGATTCTAATCCATTTAGGAATGGGAAACAAACGCTAGCTTGCCTTAAAAGAAACACACTCTGCTTTTGAGAAAAAAGCACTCTTCTACTCTACTGTGTTTCCTATGGGGTCCGAACAGTGAGCATGCTCAGAAAAAAAAACTGTGCTTCCTACACACATGGCCATATCTAGTTCTAGTCTGCTTAGGAACCTGACAAGAACAGTTAGATCCTCTTCAGCCCAATACACTGTACTTGCTGCGAACAGATGCCAGGGCTATTTGTCCTGTGTATGGCAATGGCAGTGCAATAGTGACTCTTCTTACCATAAAACAACTCTTGCTCGTAGTACCAGAAACTGCATGGGATTCAACTCCATTTAGGACTGGGAAACAAACGCTAGCATGCCTTACAAGAAATACACTCTGCTTTAGAGAAAAGAGCACTCTTCTACTCTAAAGTGTTTCCTATGGGGTCCAAACAGTGAGCTTGCAAAGAACAAAAGAACTGTTCTTCCTACAAACACGGATCATATCTAGTTCAACTCTGCTTAGGAAACTGACAAGAACAGTAGCACGTATCCAGTCCAATACACTGTACTTGCTGGGAACAGACGCGAGTGCTATTTGCACTGTGTATGGCAATGGGAGCGCAATGTGACTTTCCTTACCAGAAAAGAACTCTTGATCGTAGGACCTGAAACTGCATGTGATTCAACTCCATTTAGGACTAGGAAACAAACGCTAGCTCGCCTTACAAGAAACACACTCTGCTTTTGAGAAAAGAGCACTCTTCTACTCTACTGTGTTTCCTATAGGGCCAGAACAGTGACTTGCTCAGAACATAAGAACTGTGCTTCCTACACACACGGGCCATATCTACTTCAACTCTGCTTAGAAAACTGACAAGAACAATAGCTCCTTTTCCGTCCCATACACTGCACTTGCTGGGAACAGACGCGAGTGCTATTTGCACTGTGTATGGCAATGGGAGCACAATAGTGACATTCATTACCAGAAAACAACTCTTGCTCGTAGGATCAAAAACTGCATGTGATTCATCTCCATTTAGGACTTGGAAACAAATGCTAGCTCGCCTTACATGAAACACACTCTGCTTTTGAGAAAAGAGCACTCTTCTACTCTACTGTGTTTCCTATGGGGTCCGAACAGTGAGCTTGTTCAGAACAAAAGAACTGTGCTTCCTACACACACGGGCCATATCTAGTTCAATTCTGCTTAGGAACCTGAAAGAACAGTAGATCCTCTTCAGTCCAATACACTGTACTTGCTGGGAACAGACGCCAGTGCTCTTTGTCCTGTAAATGGCAATTGGAGCACAATAGTGACTCTTCTTACCATAAAACAACTCTTGCTCGTAGGACCAGAAACTGCATGTGATTCAACTCCATTTAGAACTGGGAAACAAACGATAGCTTGCCTTACAAGAAACACACTCTGCTTTAGAGAAAAGAGCACTCTTCTACTCTACTGTGTTTCCTATAGGGCCAGAACAGTGAGCTTGCTCAGAAAAAAAAACTGTGCTTCCTACACGCACGGGCAATATCTAGTTCAACTCTGCTTAGGAAACTGACAAGAACGGTAGCTCCTCTTCAGTCCGATACACTGTACTTGCTAGGAACAGACGCCAGTGCTATTTGCACTGTGGATGGCAATGGGAGCACAATAGTGACTTTCCTTACCAGAAAACAACTCTTGCTCGTAGGACCAGAAACTGCATATGATTTAACTCCATTTAGGACTGAGTAACAAATGCTAGCTTGCCTTCCATGAAACACACTCTGCTTTTGAGAAAATAGCACTCTTCTACTCTACTGTGTTTCCTATGGTGTACGAACAGTGAGCTTGCTCAGAACAAAAGAACTGTGCTTTCTACACACACGGGCCATATCTAGTTCAACTCTGCTTAGGAAACTGACAAGAACAGTAGCTCCTCTTCAGTCTGATACACTGTACTTGCTGGGAACAGACACGAGTGCTATTTGCACTGTGTATGGCAATGGGAGCGCAATAGTGAATTTCCTTACCAGAAAACAACTCTTGCTCGTAGGACCAGAAACTTCATGTGATTCAACTCCATTTAGGACTGAGTAACAAATGCTAGCTCGCCTTACATGAAACACACTCTGCTTTTGAGAAAAGAGCACTCTTCTACTCTACTGTGTTTCTTATGGGGTCCAAACAGTGAGCATGCTCAGAACCAAAGAACTGTGCTTCCTACACACACGGATCATATCTAGTTCAACTCTGCTTAGTAAACTGACAAGAACAGTAGCTCCTATTCAGTCCAATACAATGTACTTGCGGGGAACAGAAGCGAGTGCTATTTGCACTGTGTATGGCAATTGGAGCCCAATATTGACTTGTCTTACTAGAAAACAACTCTTGCTCGTAGGACAAAAAACTGCATGTGACTCAACTCCATTTAGGACTGGGAAACAAACGCTAGCTCGACTTTTAAGAAACACACTCTGCTTTTGAGAAAAGAGCACTCTTCTACTCTACTGTGTTTCCTATGTGTTCCGAAAAGTGAGCTTCTCAGAACAAAAAAACTGTGCTTCCTACACACACGGCCATATCTAGTTCAAGTCTGCTGAGGAACCTGACAAAAACAGTAGATCCTCTTCAGTCCAATACACTGTACTTGCTGGGAACAGACGCCAGTGCTATTTGTCCTGTGTATGGCAATGGCAGCGCAATAGTGACTCTTGTTACCAGAAAACAACTCTTGCTCAGGGACCAGAAACTGCATGTGATTCAACTCCATTTAGGACTGGGAAACAAATGCTAGCTCGCCTTACATGAAACACACTCTGCTTTTGAGAAAAGAGCACTCTTCTACTCTACTGTGTTTCCTATGTGTTCCGAACAGTGAGCTTGCTGAGAACAAAAAAACTGTGCTTCCTACAAACACGGCCATATCTAGTTCAAGTCTGCTTAGGAACCTGACAAGAAGAGTAGATCCTCTTCAGTCCAATACACTGTACTTGCTGGGAACAGACTCCAGTGCTATTTGTCCTGTGTATGGCAATGGCAGCGCAATAGTGACTCTTCTTACCAGAACACAACTCTTGCTCGTAGTACGAGAAACTGCATGTGATTCAACTCCATTTAGGCCTGGGAAACAAACTCTAGCTCGCTTTACAAGAAACACACTCTGCTTTTGAGAAAAGAGCACTCTTCTACTCTACTGTGTTTCCTATAGGGCCAGAACAGTGAGCTTGCTCAGAAAAAAAGAACTGTGCTTCCTACACACACGGGCAATATCTAGTTCAACTCTGCTTAGGAAACTGAGAAGAACAGTAGCTCCTCTTCAGTCCCATACACTGTACTTGCTGGGAACAGGCGCGAGGGCTATTTGCACTGTGTATGGCAATGGGAGCGCAATAGTGACTTTCTTTACCAGAAAACAACTCTTGCTCGTAGGACCAGAAACTGCATGTGATTCCACTCCATTTAGGACTGGGAAATAAACGGTAGCTCGCCTTACAAGAAACACACTCTGCTTTAGAGAAAAGAGCACTCTTCTACTCTACTGTGTTTCCTATGGGGTCCAAACAGTGAGCTTGCTCAGAACAAAAGAACTGTGCTTCCTACACACACGGGCCATATGTAGTTCAACTCTGCTTAGGAAACTGAGAAGAACAGTAGCTCCTCTTCTTTCCAATACACTGTACTTGCTGGGAACAGATGGGAGGGCTATTTGCACTGTGTATGGCAATGGGAGCACAATAGTTACTTTCCTTACCAGAAAACAACTCTTGCTCGTAGGAACACAAACTGCATGTGATTCCACTCCATTTAGGAATGGGAAACAAACGCTATCTCGCCTTAAAAGAAACACACTCTGCTTTTGAGAAAAAAGCACTCTTCTACTCTACTGTGTTTCCTATGGGGTCCGAACAGTGAGCTTGCTCAGAACAAAAGAACTGTGCTTCCTACACACACGGCCATGTCTAGTTCAATTCTGCTTAGGAACCTGAAAGAACAGTAGATCCTCTTCAGTCCAACACACTGTACTTGCTGGGAACAGACGCCAGTGCTCTTTGTCCTGTATATGGCAATTGGAGCACAATAGTGACTCTTCTTACCATACAACAACTCTTGCTCATAGGACCAGAAACTGCATGTGATTCAACTCCATTTAGGACTGGGAAACAAACGATAGCTCGCCTTACAAAAAACACACTCTGCTTTAGAGAAAAGAGCACTCTTCTACTCTACTGTGTTTCCTATAGTGCCAGAACAGTGAGCTTGCTCAGAAAAAAAAACTGTGCTTCCTACACACACGGCCCATATCTAGTTCAACTCTGCTTAGGAAACTGACAAGAACAGTAGCTCCTCTTCAGTCCGATACACTGTACTTGCTGGGAACAGACGCCAGTGCTATTTGTCCTGTGTATGGCAATGGCAGCGCAATAGTGACTCTTCTTACCAGAAAACAACTCTTGCTCGTGGACCAGAAACTGCATGTGATTCAACTCCATTTAGGACTGGGAAACAAACACTGGCTCACCTTCCAAGAAACACACTCTGCTTTTGAGAAAAGAGCACTCTTCTACTGTACTGTTTCCTATGTGTTCCGAACAGTGAGCTTGCTCATAACAAAAAAACTGTGCTTCCAACAAACACAGCCACATCTAGTTCAAGTCTGCTTAGAAACCTGACAAGAACAGTAGATCCTCTTCAATCCGATACACTGTACTTGCTGGGAACAGACGCATGTGCAATTTGCACTGTGTATGGCAATGGGAGCGCAATAGTGACTTTCCTTACCAGAAAACAACTCTTGCTCGTAGGACCAGAAACTGCATGTGATTCAACTCCATTTAGGACTGGGAAACAAATGCTAGCTCGCCTTACATGAAACACACTCTGCTTTTGAGAAAAGAGCACTCTTCTACTCTACTGTGTTTCCTATGGGGTCTAAACAGTGAGCTTGCTCAGAACAAAATAACTGTGCTTCCTACACACACGGGCTATATCTAGTTCAACTCTGCTTAGGAAACTGACAAGAACAGTAGCTCCTCTTCAGTCCAATACACTGTACTTGCTCGGAACAGACGCGAGTGCTATTTGCACTGTGTATGGCATTGGAGCACAATAGTGACTCGTCTTACCAGAAAACAACTCTTGCTCGTAGGACAAAAAACTGCATGTGACTCAACTCCATTTAGGACTGGGAAACAAACGCGAGCTCGCCTTCCAAAAACACACTCTGCTTTTGAGAAAAGAGCACTCTTCTACTCTACTGTGTTTTCTATGTGTTCTGAACAGTGAGCTTGCTCAGAACAAAAAAAATGTGCTTCCTACACACACGGCCATATCTAGTTCAAGTCTGCTTAGGAAACTGAAAAGAACAGTAGCTCCTATTCAGTCTGATACACTGTACTTGCTGGGAACAGACGCGAGTGCTATTTGCACTGTATATGGCATTTGGAGCGCAACAGTGACGCTTCTTACCAGAAAACAACACTTGCTCGTAGGACAAAAAACTGCTTGTGACTCAACTCCATTTAGGACTGGGAAACTAACGCGAGCTCGCCTTCCAAAAACACACTCTGCTTTTGAGAAAAGAGCACTCTTCTACTCTACTGTGTTTCCTATGTGTTCTGAACAGTGATCTTACTCAGAAAAAAACAACTGTGCTTCCTACACACATGGCCATATCTAGATCAAGTCTGCTTAGGAAACTGACAAGAACAGTAGCTCCTGTTCAGTCCGATATACTGTACTTGCTGGGAACAGACGTGAGTGCTATTTGCACTGTATATGGCATTTGGAGCGCAACAGTCACTCTTCTTACCAGAAAACAACTCTTGCTTGTAGGACCAAAATCTGCATGTGACTCAACTCCATTTAGGACTGGGAAACAAACTCGAGCTCGCCTTACAGGAAACACACTCTGCTTTTAAGAAAAGTGCACTCTTCTACTCTTCTGTGTTTCCTATAGGGCCAGAACAGTTTGCTTGTTCAGAACATAAGAACTGTGCTTCCTACACACACGGGCCATATCTAGTTCAACTCTGCTTAGGAAACTGACAAGAACAGTAGCTCCTCTTCAGTCTGATACACTGTACTTGCTGGGAACAGACGCATGTGCTATTTGCACTGTGTATGGCAATGGGAGCGCAATAGTGACATTCCTTACCAGAAAACAACTCTTGCTCATAGGACCAGAAACTGCATGTGATTCCCCTCCATTTAGGACTGGGAAACAAACGCTAGCTCGCCTTACAAGAAACACACTCTGCTTCAGAGAAAAGAGCACTCTTCTACTCTACTGTGTTTCCTATGGGGTCCAAACAGTGAGCTTGCTCAGAACAAAAGAACTGTGCTTCCTACACACACGGGCCATATCTAGTTCAACTCTGCTTAGGAAACTGACAAGAACAGTAGCTCCTCTTCAGTCCAATACACTGTACTTGCTCGGAACAGACGCGAGTGCTATTTGCACTGTGTATGGCAATTGGAGCACAATAGTGACTCGTCTTACCAGAAAACAACTCTTGCTCGTAGGACAAAAAACTGCATGTGACTCAACTCCATTTAGGACTGGGAAACAAACACTAGCTCGCCTTCCAAGAAACACACTCTGCTTTTGAGAAAAGAGCACTCTTCTACTTTACTGTTTACTATGTGTTCCGAACAGTGAGCTTGCTCAGAACAAAAAAACTGTGCTTCCTACAAACATTGCCACATCTAGTTCAAGTCTGCTTAGGAATCTGAGAAGAACAGTAGATCCTCTTCAGTCCGAAACACTGTACTTGCTGGGAACAGACGGGAGGGCTATTTGTACTGTGTATGGCATTGGGAGCGCAATAGTGACTTTCCTTACCAGAAAACAACTCTTGTTCGTAGGACCAGAAACTGCATGTGATTCCACTCCATTTAGGACTGAAAAACAAATGGTAGCTCGCCTTACAAGAAACACACTCTGCTTTTGAGAAAAGAGCACTCTTCTACTCTACTGTGTTTCCTATGGGGTCCAAACAGTGAGTTTGCTCAGAATAAAAGAACTGTGCTTCCTACACACATGGGCCATATCTAGTTCAACTCTGCTTAGGAAACTCACAAGAAGAATAGATCCTCTTCAGTCCAATACACTGTACTTGCTAGTAACAGACGCGAGTGCTATTTGCACTGTGTATGGAAATGGGGGTGCAATAGTGACTTTCCTTACCAGAAAA
This sequence comes from Peromyscus eremicus, assembly GCF_949786415.1. NCBI lineage: Eukaryota > Metazoa > Chordata > Mammalia > Rodentia > Cricetidae > Peromyscus > Peromyscus eremicus. The sequence continues at coordinate 74,998 of NW_026734786.1, read as the reverse complement.
CAACTCTTGTTCGTAGGACCAGAAACTGCTTGTGATACCACTCCATTTAGGACTAGGAAAAAAACGCTAGATTGCCTTACAAGAAACACACTCTGCTTTAGAGAAAAGATCACTCTTCTACTCTACCTGTTTCCCACAGGGCCAGAACAGTGAGCTTGCTCAGAACATAATAACTGTGCTTCCTACACACACGGGCCATATCTAGTTCAAGTCTGTTTAGGAACCTGAAAAAAACAGTAGATCCCCTTTAGTCCAATGCACTGTATTTGCTGGGAACAGACGCCAGTGCTATTTGTCCTGTAGATGGCAATGGCAGCACAATAGTGACTATTCGTACCATAAAACAACTCTTGAACGTAGGACCAGAAACTGCATGTGTTTCAACTCCATTTCGGACTGGGAAACAAACGCTAGCTCGCCTTACAAGAAAAACACTCTGCTTTAGAGAAATGAGCACTCTTCTACTCTACTGTGTTTCCTATAGGGCCAGAACAGTGAGCTTGCTCAGAACAAAAGAACTGTGCTTCCTACACACGGGCCATATCTAGTTCAACTCTGCTTAGGAAACTGACAAGAACAGTAGCTCCTTTTCAGTCTGATACAGTGTACTTGCTGTGAACAGACGCGGGTGCTATTTGCACTGTATGTGGCAATGGGAGCGCAATAGGGACTTTCCTTACCAGTAAACAACTCTTGCTCATAGGACCAGAAACTGCATGTGATTCAACTACATTTAGGACTGGGAAACAAAGGCTAGCTCGCCTTACATGAAACACACTCTGCTCTTGAGAAAAGAGCACTCTTCTACTCTACTATGTTTCCTATGGGGTCCAAACAGTGAGCTTGGTCATAACAAAAGAACTGTGCTTCCTACACACATGGGCCATATCTAGTTCAACTCTGCTTAGGAAACTGAAAAGAACAGTAGATCCTCTTCAGTCCAATATTCTGTACTTGCTGAGAACAGACGCGAGTGCTATTTGCACTGTTTAGGGTAATTGGAGCACAATAGTGACTCGTCTTACAAGAAAACAACTCTTGCTCATAGGACAAAAAACTGCATGTGACTCAACTACATTTAGGACTGGGAAACAAACTGTAGCTCGCCTTACAAGAAACACACTCTGCTTTTGAGAAAAGAACACTCTTCTACTCTAATGTGTTTCCCATAGGGCCAGAACAGTGAGCTTGCTCAGAAAAAAAGAATTGTGCTTCCTACACACACGGGGTATATCTAGTTCAACTCTGCTTAGGAAACTGAGAAGAACAGTAACTCCTCTTCAGTCCAATAAACTGTACTTGCTGGGAACAGACGGGAGTGCTATTTGCACTGTGTATGGCAATGGAAGCGCAATAGTGACTTTCCTTACCAGAAAACAACTCTTGCTCATAGAACAAGAAACTGCATGGGATTCAACTCCATTTAGGACTGGGAAACAAACGCTAGCTCGCCTTAAAAAAAACACAGTCTTCTTTTGAGAAAAGAGCACTCTTCTACTCTACTGTGTTTCCTATGGGGTCCAAACAGTGAGCTTGCTCAGAAGAAAAAAAATTGTGCTTCCTACACACACGGCCATATCTAGTTCAAGTCTGCTTAGGATCCTGACAAGAACAGTAGATCCTCTTCAGTCCAATACACTGTACTTGCTGGCAACAGACGCCAGTGCTATTTGTCCTGTCGATGGCAATGGCAGCGCAATAGTGACTTTCCTTACCAGAAAACAACTCTTGCTCGTAGGACCAGAAACTGCATGGGATTCAACTCCATTTAGGACTGGGAAACAAACGCTAGCTCGCCTTACAAGGAACACTCTCTGCTTTAGAGAAAAGAGCACTCTTCTACTCTACTGTGTTTCCTATGGGGTCCGAACAGTGAGTTGCTCAGAACAAAAGAACTGTGCTGCCTACACACATGGGCCATATCTAGTTCACCTCTGCTAAGGAAACTGAAAAGAATAGTAGATCCTATTCAGTCCAATACACTGTACTTGCTGGGAACAGACGTGAGTGCTATTTGCACTGTGTATGGCAATGGGAGCACAATAGTGACTTGTCTTACCAGAAAACAACTCTTGTTCATAGGACCAGAAACTGCATGTGGTTCCACTCCATTTACGACTAGGAAACAAACGATAGCTTGCCTTACAAGAAACACACTCTGCTTTAGAGAAAAGAGCACTCTTCTACTCTACTGTGTTTCCTATAGGGCCAGAACAGTGAGCTTGCTCAGAACATAAGAACTGAGCTTCCTACACACACGGGCCATACCTAGTTCAACTCTGCTTAGGAAACTGACAAGAACAGTAGCTTGTCAGTCCGATACACTGTACTTGCTGGGAAGAGACGCCAGTGCTATTTGCACTGTGTATGGCAATGGGAATGCAATAGTGACTTTCCTTACCAGAAAACAACTCTTGCTCATAGGACCAGAAACTGCATGTGATTCAACTCCACTTAAAACTGGGAAACAAACGCTACCTCGCCTTACATGAAACACACTCTGCTTTTGAGAAAAGATCACTCTTCTACTCTACTGTGTTTCCTATGGTGTCCGAACAGTGAGCTTGCTCAGAACAAAAGAACTTTGCTTCCTACACACATATCCATATCTAGTTCACCTCTACTTAGGAAACTTAAAAGAACAGTAGATCCTATTCAGTCCAATACACTGTACTTGCTGGGAACAGACGTGAGTGCTATTTGCACTGTGTGTGGCAATGGGAGCACAATAGTGACTCGTCTTACCAGAAAACAACTCTTGCTCGTAGGACAAAAAACTACATGTGACTCAACTCCATTTAGGACTGGGAAACAAACGCTAGCTCGCCTTACAAGAAACACACTCTGCTTTTGAGAAAAGAGCACTCTTCTACTCTACTGTGTTTCCCAAAGGGCCAGAACGGTGAGGTTGCTCAGAACAAAAGAACTGTGCTTCCTACACACAAGGGCCATATCTAGTTCAACTCTGCTTAGGAAACTGACAAGAACAGTAGCTCCTGTTTAGTCTGATACACAGTACTTGCTGGAACAGACGCGAGTGCTATTTGCACTGTATATGGCAATGGGAGTGCAATAGTGACTTTTCTTAACAGAAAACAACTCTTGCTCGTAGGACCAGAAAATGCATGTGATTCAACTCCATTGAGGACTGGGAAACAAATGCTAGCTCGCTTACATGAAACACACTCTGCTTTTGAGAAAAGAGCACTCTTCTACTCTACTGTGTTTCCTATAGGGCCAGAACAGTGAGCTTGCTCAGAAAAAAAGAACTGTGCTTCCTACACACACGGGCAATATCTAGTTCAACTCTGCTTAGGAAACTGAAAAGAACAGTAGATCCTCTTCAGTCCAATACACTGGACTTGCTGGGAACAGACGCGAGTGCTATTTGCACTGTGTATGGCAATGGGGGTGCAATAGTGACTTTCCTTACCAGTAAACAACTCTGGAACGTAGGACCAGAAACTGCATGTGATTCAACTCCATTTAGGACAGGGAAAAAAACGCTAGCTTGCCTTACAAGAAACACACTCTGCTTTTGAGAAAAGAGCACTCTTCTACACTACTGTGTTTCCTATAGGGCCAGAACAGTGAGCTTACTCAGAACATAATAACTGTGCTTCCTACACACACGGGCCATATCTAGTTCAACTCTGCTTAGGAACCTGACAAGAACAGTACATCCACTTTAGTCCAAGACACTGTATTTGCTGGGAACAGACACCAGTGCTATTTGTCCTGTAGATGGCAATGGCAGCACAATAGTGACTCTTCTTACCAGAAAACAACTCTTGCTCATAGGACCAGAGACTGCATGTGATTCAACTCCATTTAGGATTGGGAAACAAATGCTAGCTAGCCTTACAAGAAACACACTCTGCTTTTGATAAAAGAGCACTCTTCTACTCTACTGTGTTTCCTATGGGATCCGAACAATGAGCTTGCTCAGAACAAAAGAACTGTGCTTCCTACACACACGGGCATATCTAGTTCAACTCTGCTTAGGAAACTGACAAGAACGGTAGCTCCTCTTCAGTCCAATACACTGTGCTAGCTGGGAACAGACGGGAGTGCTATTTGCACTGTGTATGGCAATAGGAGCGCAATAGTGACTCTTCTTATCAGAAAACACCTCTTGCTCGTAGGACCAGAAACTGCATGGGATTCAACTCCATTTCTGACTGGGAAACAAACGCTAGCTCGCCTTACAAGAAACACACTCTGCTTTTGAGAAATGATCACTCTTCTACTCTACTGTGTTTCCTATAGGGCCAAAACAGTTACCTTGCTTAGAACAAAAGAACTGTGCTTCCTACACACACGGTCCATATCTAGTTCAATTTTGCTTTGGAAACTGACAAGAACAGTAGATCTTCTTCAGTCCAATACACTGTACTTGCTTGGAACAGACGCCAGTGCTATTTGCCCTGTGTATGACAATGGGAGCACAATAGTGACTCTTCTTACCAGAAAAAAAACTCTTGCTGGTAGGACCAGAAACTGCATGGGATTCAACTCCATTTAGGACTGGGAAACAAACGGTAGCTCGACTTACAAGAAACACACTCTGGATTGAGAAAACTGCACTCTTCTACTCTAATGTGTTTCCTATAGGGCCAGAACAGTGAGCATTCTCAGAACAAAAGAACTGTGCTTCCTACACACGGTACATATCTAGTTCAATTCTGCTTAGGAAACTGACAAGAACAGTAGCTCCTCTCCAGTCCAATACACTGTACTTGCTGGGAACACACTCGAGTGCTATTTGCACTGTGTATGGCAATGGGAGCACAATAGTGACTTTCCTTACCAGAAAACAAACCTTGCTTGTAGGACCAAAAACCTCATGTGATTCAACACCATTTAGGACTGGGAAACAAACGCTAGCTCGTCTTTCAAGACACACACTCTGCTTTTGAGAAAAGAGCACTCTTCTACTCTACTCTGTTTCCAATGGGGTCCGAACAGTGAGCTTGCTCAGAACAAAAGAACTGTGTTTCCTACACACACGGGCCATATCTAGTTCAACTCTGCTTAGGAAACTGACAAGAACAGTAGATCCGCTTCAGTCCAATACACTGTACTTGCTGGGAACAGACGCGAGTGCTATTTACCCTGTGTATGACAATGGGAGCGCAATAGTGACACTTCTTATCAGTAAAGACCTCTTGCTCGTAGGACCAGAAACTGCATGGGATTCAACTCCATTTATGACTGGGAAACAAACGCTAGCTCGCCTTACAAGAAACACACTCTGCTTTTGAGAAAAGAGCAGTCTTCTACTCTACTGTGTTTCCTATGGTTTCCGAATAGTGAGCTTGCTCAGAACAAAAGAACTGTGCTTCCAACACACACGGGCCATATCTAGTTCAACTCTGCTTAGGAAACTGAAAAGAACAGTAGCTCCGCTTCAGTCCAATACACTGTACTTGCTGGGAACAGACACGAGTGCTATTTGCACTGTGTATGGCAATAGGAGCACAATAGTGACTCTTCTTATCAGAAAACACCTCTTGCTCGTAGGACCAGAAACTGCTTGGGATTCAAATCCATTTCTGACTGGGAAACAAACACTAGCTCGACTTACAAGAAACACACTCTGCTTTTGAGAAAAGAGCCCTCTTCTACTCTACTGTATTTCCTATGGGTGCCGAACAGTGAGCTTGCTCAGAACAAAAGAACTGTGTTTCCTACACACACGGGCCATATCTAGTCCAACTCTGCTTAGGAAACTGACAAGAACAGTAGATCCTCTTCAGTCCAGTACACTGTATATGCTGGGAACAGACGCCAATGCTATTTGCCCTATGTATGACAATGGGAGCGCAATAGTGACTCTTGTTACCAGAAAACAACTCTTGCTCGTAGGACAAGAAACTGCATGTGATTCAACTCCATTTGGGACTGGGAAACAAATGGTAGCTCGCCTTACAAGAAACACACTCTGCTTTTGAGAAAAGAGCAGTGTTCTACTCTACTGTGTTTCCTATGGTGTCCGAATAGTGAGCTTGCTCAGAACAAAAGAACTGTGCTTCCTACACACACGGGCCATATCTAGTTCTACTCTGCTTAGGAACCTGACAGGAACAGTAGCTCCTCTTCAGTCCAATACACTGTACTTGCTGGGAACAGACGCGAGTGCTTTTTGTACTGTGTATGGCAATGGGAGCCCAATAGTGTCTTTCCTTTCCAGAAAACAAATCTTGCTTGTAGGAACAAAAACTGCATGTGATTCAACTCCATTTAGGACTGGGAAACAAATGCTAGCTTGCCTTACAAGAAACACACTCTGCTTTTGAGAAAAGAGCACTCTTCTACTCTGCTGTGTTTCCTGTGGGGTCCGAACAGTGAGCTTGCTCAAAACAAAAGAACTGTGCTTCCTAAACACACGGGCCATATCTAGTTCAACTCTGCTTAGGAAACTGACAAGAAAAGTAGCTCCGCTTCAGTCCAATACACTGTACTTGCTGGGAACAGATGCGAGTGCTATTTGCACTGTGTATGGCAATGGGAGCGCAAAGGTGACTTTCCTTACCAGAAAACAACTCATGCTCGTAGGACCAAAAACTGCATGTGATTCAACTCCATTTAGGACTGGGAAACAAACGCTAGCTCGCCTTACAAGAAACACACTCTGCTTTTGAGAAAAGAGCACTCTTCTACTCTACTATGTTTCCTATGGGGTCCGAAAAGTGAGCTTGCTCTGAACAAAAGAACTGTGCTTCCTTCACACACGGGATATATCTAGTTCAACTCTGCTTAGGAAAGTGACAAGAACAGTAGATCTTCTTCAGTCCAATGCACTTTACATGATGGGAACAGAAGCCAGTGCTATTTGCACTGTGTATGGCAATAGGAGCACAATAGTGACTCTTCTTATCAGAAAACACCTCTTGCTCGTAGGACCAGAAACTGCATGGGATTCAACTCCATTTCTGACTGGGAAACAAACACTAGTTCGCCTTACAAGAAACACACTCTGCTTTTGAGAAAAGAGCACTCTTCTACTCTACTGTTTTTCCTATGGGGTCGGAACAGTGAGCTTGCTCAGAACAAAAGAACTGTGCTTCCTACACACACGGGCCATATCTAGTTCAACTCTGCTTAGGAAACTGACAAGAACAGTAGCTCTGCTTCAGTCCAATACACTGTACTTGCTGGAACAGATGCGAGTGCTCTTTGCACTGTGTATGGCAATGGGAGCGCAAGAGTGACTTTCCTTACCAGAAAACAAATCTTGCTTGTAGGACCAAAAACTGCATGTGATTCAACTCCATTTAGGACTGGGAAACAAATGCTAGCTCGCCTTACAAGAAACACACTCTGCTTTTGAGAAAAGAGCACTCGTCTACTCTAATGTGTTTTCTACAGGGCCAGAACAGTATGCTTGCTCAGAACAAAAGAACTGTGCTTCCTACACACACGGGCCATATCTAGTTCAACTCTGCTTAGGAAACTGACAAGAACAGTACCTCCGCTTCAGTCCAATACACTGTTAATGCTGGGAAGAGACGCCAGTGCTATTTGCCCTGTGTATGACAATGGGAGCACAATAGTGACTCTTCTTACCAGAAAACAACTCTTGCTCATAGGAGCAGAAACTACATGTGATTCAACTCCATTTAGGATTGGGAAACAAATGCTAGCTCGCCTTACAAGAAACACACTCTGCTTTTGAGAAAAGAGCAGTCTTCTACTCTACTGTGTTTCCTATGGGGTCCGAATAGTGAGCTTGCTCAGAACAAAAGAACTGTGCTTCCTACACACAGGGGCCATATCTAGTTCAACTCTGATTAGGAAACTGACAAGAACAGTAGCTCCGCTTCAGTCCAATACACTGTACTTGCTGGGAACAGACGCGAGTGCTATTTGCACTGTGTATGGAAATGGGAGCACAATAGTGACTTTCCTTACCAGAAAACAACTCTTGCTCGTAAGACCAAAAACTGCATGTGATTCAACTCCATTTAGGACTGGGAAACAAACGCTAGCTCGCCTTACAAGAAACACACTCTGCTTTTGAGAAAAGAGCACTCTTCTACTCTACTGTGTTTCCTATAGGGCCAGAACAGTGAGCTTGCTCAGAACAAAAGAACTTTGCTTCCTACACACATGGCCATATCTAGTTCAATTCTGCTTAGGAAACTGACAAGAACAGTAGATCCTCTTCAGTCCAATACACTGTACATGCTGTGAACAGACGCCAGTGCTATTTGCCCTGTGTATGACAATGGGAGCGCAATAGTGACTTTCCTTAACAGAAAACAACTCTTGCTCGTAGGACCAAAAACTGGATGTGATTCAACTCCATTTAGGACTGAGAAACAAACGCTAGCTCGCCTTACACGAAACACACTCTGCTTTTGAGAAAAGAGCACTCTTCTACTCTACTGTGTTTCCTATGTGGTCCGAACAGTGAGCTTGCTCAGAACAAAAGAACTGTGCTTCCTTCACACATGGGATATATCTAGTTCAACTCTGCTTAGGAAAGTGACAAGAACAGTAGCTCCGCTTCAGTCCAATACACTGTACTTGCTGGGAACAGACGCCAGTGCTTTTTGCCCTGTGTATGACAGTGGGAGCACAATAGCGACTCTTCTTACCAGAAAACAACTCTTGCTGGTAGGACCACAAACTGCATGGGATTCAACTCCATTTCTGACTGGGAAAAAAACACTAGCTCGCCTTACAAGAAACACACTCTGCTTTTGAAAAAAGAGCACTCTTCTACTCTACTGTGTTTCCTATAGGGCCAGAACAGTGAGCTTGCTCAGAACAAAAGAACAGTGCTTCCTACACACATGGCCACATCTAGTTCAATTCTGCTTAGGAAACTGACAAGAACAGTAGCTCCTCTTCCGTCCAATACACTGACTGTACATGCTGGGAACAGACGCCAGTGCTATTTGCCCTGTGTATGACAATGGGAGCACAATAGTGACTCTTCTTACCAGAAAACAACTCTTGCTCGTAGGACCAAAAACTGCATGTGATTCAACCCCATTTAGGACTGGGAAACAATCACTAGCTCGCCTTACAAGAAACACACTCTGCTTTTGAGAAATGATCACTCTTCTACTCCACTGTGTTTACTATAGGGCCAAAACAGTTGGCTTGCTTAGAAAAAACGAACTGTGCTTCCTACACACGTGCCATATCTAGTTCAATTCTGCTTTGGAAACTGACAAGAACAGTAGATCCTCGTCAGTCCAATACACTGTACTTGCTGGGAACAGACGCCAGTGCTATTTACCCTGTGTATGACAATGGGAGCACAATAGTGACTCTTCTTACCAGAAAACAACTCTTGCTGGTAGGACCAGAAAGTGCATGGGATTCAACTCCATTAAGGACTGGGAAAAAAACGCTAGCTCGAATTACAATAAACACACTCTGGATTGAGAAAACAGCGCTCTTCTACTCTAAAGTGTTTCCTATAGGGCAAGAACAATGAGCATTCTCAGAACAAAAGAGCTGTGCTTCCTACACACACGGTCCATATCTAGTTCAACTCTGCTTGGGAAACTGACAAGAACAGTAGATCCTCTTCAGTCCAATACACTGTTCATGCTGGGAACAGACGCCAGTGTTATTTGCCCTGTGTATGACAATGGGAGCACAATAGTGACTCTTCTTACCAGAAAACAACTCTTGCTCGTAGGACCAGAAACTGCATGTGATTCAACCCCATTTAGGACTGGGAAACAATCGCTAGCTCGCCTTACAAGAAACACACTCTGCTTTTGAGAAAAGAGCACTCTTCTACTCTACTGTGTTTCCTATGGGGTCCGAACAGTGAGCTTGCTCAGAACAAAAGAACTGTGCTTCCTACACACACGGGCCATATCTAGTTCAACTCTGCTTGGAAACTGACAAGAACAGTAGATCCTCTTCAGTCCAATACACTGTTCATGCTGGGAACAGACGCCAGTGCTATTTGCCCTGTGTATGACAATGGGAGCACAATAGTGACTCTTCTTACCAGAAAACAACTCTTGCTCGTTGGACCAAAAACTGCATGTGATTCAACCCCATTTAGGACTGGGAAACAATCACTAGCTCGCCTTACAAGAAACACACTCTGCTTTTGAGAAATGATCACTCTTCTACTCCACTGTGTTTACTATAGGGCCAAAACAGTTGGCTTGCTTAGAAAAAACGAACTGTGCTTCCTACACACGTGCCATATCTAGTTCAATTCTGCTTTGGAAACTGACAAGAACAGTAGATCCTCGTCAGTCCAATACACTGTACTTGCTGGGAACAGACGCCAGTGCTATTTGCCCTGTGTATGACAATGGGAGCACAATAGTGACTCGTCTTACCAGAAAACAACTCTTGCTGGTAGGACCAGAAACTGCATGGGATTCAACTCCATTAAGGACTGGGAAAAAAATGCTAGCTCGACTTACAATAAACACACTCTGGATTGAGAAAACAGCACTCTTCTACTCTAAAGTGTTTCCTATAGGGCAAGAACAATGAGCATTCTCAGAACAAAAGAGCTGTGCTTCCTACACACACGGTCCATATCTAGTTCAACTCTGCTTGGGAAACTGACAAGAACAGTAGATCCTCTTCAGTCCAATACACTGTTCATGCTGGGAACAGACGCCAGTGCTATTTGCCCTGTGTATGACAATGGGAGCACAAGAGTGACTCTTCTTACCAGAAAACAACTCTTGCTCATAGGAGCAGAAACTGCACGTGATTCAACTCCATTTAGGATGGGGAAACAAACGCTAGCTGGCCTTGCAAGAAACACACTCTGCTTTTGAGAAAAGAGCAGTCTTCTACTCTACTGTGTTTCCTATGGGGTCCGAATAGTGAGCTTGCTCAGAACAAAAGAACTGTGCTTCCTACACACAGGGGCCATATCTAGTTCAATTCTGTTTAGGAAACTGACAAGAACAGTAGCTCCGCTTCAGTCCAATACACTGTACTTGCTGGGAACAGACGCGAGTGCTATTTGCACTGTGTATGGAAATGGGAGCACAATAGTGACTTTCCTTACTAGAAAACAACTCTTGCTCATAGGACCAAAAACTGCATGTGATTAAACTCCATTTAGGACTGGGAAACAAACGCTAGCTCGCCTTACAAGAAACACAATCTGCTTTTGAGAAAAGAGCACTCTTCTACTCTACTGTGTTTCCTATAGGGCCAGAACAGTGAGCTTGCTCAGAACAAAAGAACTGTGCTTCCTACACACATGGCCATATCTAGTTCAACTCTGCTTGGGAAACTGACAAGAACAGTAGATCCTCTTCAGTCCAATACACTGTTCATGCTGGGAACAGACGCCAGTGCTATTTGCCCTGTGTATGACAATGGGAGCACAATAGTGACTCTTCTTACCAGAAAACAACTCTTGCACGTAGGACCAGAAACTGCATGTGATTCAACTCCATTTAGGATTGGGAAACAAAGGATAGCTCGCCTTACAAGAAACACACTCTGCTTTTGAGAAAAGAGCACTCTTCTACTCTACTGTGTTTCCTAAGGGGTCCGAACAGTGAGCTTGCTCAGAACAAAAGAACTGTGCTTCCTACACACACGGGCCATGTCTAGTTCAACTCTGCTTAGGAAACTGACAAGAACAGTAGCTCCTCCTCATTCCAATACACTGTACTTGCTGGGAAGAGACGCCAGTGCTATTTGCACTGTGTATGGCAATGGGAGCACAATAGTGACTTTCCTTTCCAGAAAACAACTCTTGCTCGTAGGACCAAAAACTGCATGTGATTCAACCCCATTTAGGACTGGGAAACAAACGCTAGCTCGCCTTACACGAAACACACTCTGCTTTTGAGAAATGATCACTCTTCTACTCCACAGTGTTTACTATAGGGCCAAAACAGTTTGCTTGCTTAGAAAAACGAACTGTGCTTCCTACACACGTGCCATATCTAGTTCAATTCTGCTTTGGAAACTGACAAGAACAGTAGATCCTCGTCAGTCCAATACACTGTACTTGCTGGGAACAGACGCCAGTGCTATTTGCCCTGTGTATGACAATGGGAGCACAATAGTGACTCTTCTTACCAGAAAACAACTCTTGCTGGTAGGACCAGAAACTGCATGGGATTCAACTCCATTAAGGACTGGGAAAAAAATGCTAGCTCGACTTACAATAAACACACTCTGGATTGAGAAAACAGCACTCTTCTACTCTAAAGTGTTTCCTATAGGACAAGAACAATGAGCATTCTCAGAACAAAAGAGCTGTGCTTCCTACACACACGGTCCATATCTAGTTCAACTCTGCTTGGGAAACTGACAAGAACAGTAGATCCTCTTCAGTCCAATACACTGTTCATGCTGGGAACAGACGCCAGTGCTATTTGCCCTGTGTATGACAATGGGAGCACAAGAGTGACTCTTCTTACCAGAAAACAACTCTTGCTCATAGGAGCAGAAACTGCAGGTGATTCAACTCCATTTAGGATTGGGAAACAAACGCTAGCTCGCCTAACAAGAAACACACTCTGCTTTTGAGAAAACAGCAGTCTTCTAATCTACTGTGTTTCCTATGGGGTCCGAATAGTGAGCTTGCTCAGAACAAAAGAACTGTGCTTCCTACACACAGGGGCCATATCTAGTTCAACTCTGCTTAGGAAACTGACAAGAACAGTAGCTCCGCTTCAGTCCAATACACTGTACTTGCTGGGAACAGACGCCAGTGCTATTTGCACTGTGTATGGAAATGGGAGCACAATAGTGACTTTCCTTATCAGAAAACAACTCTTGCTCGTAGGACCAAAAACTGCATGTGATTCAACTCCATTTAGGACTGGGAAACAAACGCTAGCTCGCCTTACAAGAAACACACTCTGCTTTTGAGAAAAGAGCACTCTTCTACTCTACTGTGTTTCCTATAGGGCCAGAACAGTGAGCTTGCTCAGAACAAAAGAACTGTGCTTCCTACACACATGGCCATATCTAGTTCAATTCTGCTTAGGAAACTGACAAGAACAGTAGATCCTCTTCAGTCCAATACACTGTACATGCTGCGAACAGACGCCAGTGCTATTTGCCCTGTGTATGACAATGGGAGCGCAATAGTGACTTTCCTTAACAGAAAACAACTCTTGCTCATAGGACCAAAAACTGCATGGGATTCAACTCCATTTAGGACTGGGAAACAAACGCTAGCTCGCCTTACAAGAAACACACTCTGCTTTTGAGAAAAGAGCACTCTTCTACTCTACTATGTTTCCTATGGGGTCCGAAAAGTGAGCTTGCTCTGAACAAAAGAACTGTGCTTCCTTCACACACGGGATATATCTAGTTCAACTCTGCTTAGGAAAGTGACAAGAACAGTAGCTCCGCTTCAGTCCAATACACTGTACTTGCTGGGAACAGACGCCAGTGCTTTTTGCCCTGTGTATGACAGTGGGAACACAATAGCGACTCTTCTTACCAGAAAACAACTCTTGCTGGTAGGACCAGAAATTGCTTGGGATTCAACTCCATTTCTGACTGGGAAACAAACACTAGCTCGCCTTACAAGAAACACACTCTGCTTTTGAGAAAAGAGCACTCTTCTACTCTACTGTGTTTCCTATGGGGTCCGAAAAGTGAGCTTGCTCTGAACAAAAGAACTGTGCTTCCTACACACACGGACCATATCTAGTTCAACTCTTCTTAGGAAACTGACAAGAACAGTAGCTCCTCTTCAGTCCAACACCCTGTACTTGCTGGGAACAGACGCGAGTGCTATTTGCACTGTGTATTTCAAAGGGAGCACAATAGTGACTTCCCTTACCAGAAAACAACTCTTGCTCGTAGGACCAAAAACTGCATGGGATTCAACTCCATTTAGGACTGGGAAACAAACTCTAGCTCGCCTTACAAGAAACACACTCTGCTTTTGAGAAATGATCACTCTTCTACTCTACAGTGTTTCCTATAAGCCCAGAAGAGTTAGCTTGCTTAGAACAAAAGAACTGTGCTTCCTACACACACGGGCCATATCTAGTTCAATTCTGTTTGGAAAGTGACAAGAACAGTAGATCCTCTTCAGTCCAATACACTGTACTTGCTGGGAACAGACGCCAGTGCTATTTACCCTGTGTACGACAATGGGAGCACAATAGTGACTCTTCTTACCAGAAAACAACTCTTGCTGGTAGGACCAGAAACTGCATGGGATTCAACTCCATTAAGGACTGGGAAAAAACGCTAGCTTGAATTACAATAAACACACTCTGGATTGAGAAAACAGCACTCTTCTACTCTAAAGTGTTTGCTATAGGGCAAGAACAATGAGCATTCTCAGAAAAAAAGAGCTGTGCTTCCTACACACGGTCCATATCTAGTTCAACTCTGCTTGGGAAACTGACAAGAACAGTAGCTCCTCTTTAGTCCAATACACTGTACTTGCTGGGAACAGACGCGAGTCCTATTTGCACTGTGTATGGCAATGGGAGCACAATAGTGACTTTCCTTACCAGAAAACAACTCTTGCTCGTAGGACCAAAAACTGGATGTGATTCAACTCCATTTCTGACTGGAAACAATCGCTAGCTCGCCTTACAAGAAACATACTCTGCTTTTGAGAAAAGACCACTCTTCTACTCTACTGTGTTTCCTATGGGGTACGAACAGTGAGCTTGCTCAGAACAAAAGAACTGTGCTTCCTACACACACGGGCCATATCTAGTTCAACTCTGCTTAGGTAATTGACAAGAACGGTAGCTCCCCTTCAGTCCAATACACTGTACTAGCTGGGAACCGACGCGAGTGCTATTTGCACTGTGTATGGCAATAGGAGCACAATAGTGACTCTTCTTATCAGAAAACAACTCTTGCGCAAAGGACCAGAAACTGCATGCGATTCAACTCCAATTCTGACTGGGAAACAAACACTAGCTCGCCTTAAAAGAAACACAGTCTGCTTTTGAGAAAAGAGCACACTTCTACTCTACTGTGTTTCCTATGGGGTCCGAATAGTGAGCTTGCTCAGAACAAAAGAACTGTGCTTCCTACACAGGGGCCATATCTAGTTCAACTCTGCTTAGGAAACTGACAAGAACAGTGGCTCCGCTTCAGTCCATTACGCTGTACTTGCTGGGAACAGACGCCAGTGCTATTTGCCCTGTGTATGACAATGGGAGCACAATAGTGACTCTTCTTACCAGAAAACAACTCTTGCTGGTAGGACCAGAAACTGCATGGGATTCAACTCCATTAAGGACTGGGAAAAAAATGCTAGCTCGACTTACAATAAACACACTCTGGATTGAGAAAACAGCAGTCTTCTACTCTAAAGTGTTTCCTATAGGACAAGAACAATGAGCATTCTCAGAACAAAAGAGCTGTGCTTCCTACACACACGGTCCATATCTAGTTCAACTCTGCTTGGGAAACTGACAAGAACAGTAGATCCTCTTCAGTCCAATACACTGTTCATGCTGGGAACAGACGCCAGTGCTATTTGCCCTGTGTATGACAATGGGAGCACAAGAGTGACTCTTCTTACCAGAAAACAACTCTTGCTCATAGGAGCAGAAACTGCAGGTGATTCAACTCCATTTAGGATTGGGAAACAAACACTAGCTCGCCTAACAAGAAACACACTCTGCTTTTGAGAAAACAGCAGTCTTCTACTCTACTGTGTTTCCTATGGGGTCCGAATAGTGAGCTTGCTCAGAACAAAAGAACTGTGCTTCCTACACACAGGGGCCATATCTAGTTCAACTCTGCTTAGGAAACTGACAAGAACAGTAGCTCCGCTTCAGTCCAATACACTGTACTTGCTGGGAACAGACGCCAGTGCTATTTGCACTGTGTATGGAAATGGGAGCACAATAGTGACTTTCCTTATCAGAAAACAACTCTTGCTCGTAGGACCAAAAACTGCATGTGATTCAACTCCATTAGGACTGGGAAACAAACGCTAGCTCGCCTTACAAGAAACACACTCTGCTTTTGAGAAAAGAGCACTCTTCTACTCTACTGTGTTTCCTATAGGGCCAGAACAGTGAGCTTGCTCAGAACAAAAGAACTGTGCTTCCTACACACATGGCCATATCTAGTTCAATTCTGTTTAGGAAACTGACAAGAACAGTAGATCCTCTTCAGTCCAATACACTGTACATGCTGCGAACAGACGCCAGTGCTATTTGCCCTGTGTATGACAATGGGAGCGCAATAGTGACTCTTCTTATCAGAAAACAACTCTTGCGCAAAGGACCAGAAACTGCATGGGATTCAACTCCAATTCTGACTGGGAAACAAACACTAACTCGCCTTACAAGAAACACACTCTGCTTTTGAGAAAAGAGCACACTTCTACTCTACTGTGTTTCCTATGGGGTCCGAATAGTGAGCTTGCTCTGAACAAAAGAACTGTGCTTCCTACACAGGGGCCATATCTAGTTCAACTCTGCTTAGGAAACTGACAAGAACAGTGGCTCCGCTTCAGTCCAATACGCTGTACTTGCTGGGAACAGACGCCAGTGCTATTTGCACTGTGTATGGAAATAGGAGCACAATAGTGACTTTCCTTACCAGAAAACAACTCTTGCTCGTAGGACCAAAAACTGCATGGGATTCAACTCCATTTAGGACTGGGAAACAAACGCTAGCTCGCCTTACAAGAAACACACTCTGCTTTTGAGAAAAGAGCACTCTTCTACTCTACTGTGTTTCCTATAGGGCCAGAACAGTGAGCTTGCTCAGAACAAAAGAACTGTGCTTCCTACACACATGGCCACATCTAGTTCAATTCTGCTTAGGAAAATGACAAGAACAGTAGCTCCTCTTCAGTCCAATACACTGACTGTACATGCTGGGAACAGACGCCAGTGCTCTTTGCCCTGTGTATGACAATGGGAACGCAATAGTGACTCTTCTTACCAAAAAAACAACTCTTGCTCGTAGGACCAGAAACTGCATGTGATTCAACTCCATTTAGGACTGGGAAACAAACGCTAGCTCACCTTACAAGAAACACACTCTGCTTTTGAGAAAAGAGCACTCATCTACTCTACTGTGTATCCTATGGGGTCCGAACAGTGAGCTTGTTCAGAACAAAAGAACTGTGCTTCCTAAACACACGGGCCATATCTAGTTCAACTTTGCTGAGGAAACTGACAAGAACAGTAGCTCCTCTTCAATCCAATGCACTGTACTTGCTGGGAACTGACGCGAGTGCTATTTGCACTGTGTATGGCAAAGGGAGCACAATAGTGACTTTCCTTACCAGAAAACAACTCTTGCTCGTAGGACCAAAAACTGCATGTGATTCAACTCCATTTAGGACTGGGAAACAAACGCTTACTCGCCTTACAAGAAACACACTCTACTTTTGAGAAAAGAGCACTCTTCTACTCTACTGTGTTTCCTATAGGGCCAGAACAGTGAGCTTGCTCAGAACAAAAGAACTGTGCTTCCTACACACATGGCCATATCTATTTCAATTCTGTTTAGGAAACTGACAAGAACAGTAGATCCTCTTCAGTCCAATACACTGTACATGCTGCGAACAGACGCCAGTGCTATTTGCCCTGTGTATGACAATGGGACCGCAATAGTGACTCTTCCTATCAGAAAACAACTCTTGCGCAAAGGACCAGAAACTGCATGGGATTCAACTCCAATTCTGACTGGGAAACAAACACTAACTCGCCTTACAAGAAACACACTCTGCTTTTGAGAAAAGAACACACTTCTACTCTACTGTGTTTCCTATGGGGTCCGAATAGTGAGCTTGCTCAGAACAAAAGAACTGTGCTTCCTACACAGGGGCCATATCTTGTTCAACTCTGCTTAGGAAACTGACAAGAACAGTGGCTCCGCTTCAGTCCAATACGCTGTACTTGCTGGGAACAGACGCCAGTGCTATTTGCACTGTGTATGGAAATAGGAGCACAATAGTGACTTTCCTTACCAGAAAACAACTCTTGCTCGTAGGACCAAAAACTGCATGTGATTCAACTCCACTTAGGACTGGGAAACAAACGCTAGCTCGCCTTACAAGAAACACACTCTGCTTTTGAGAAAAGAGCACTCTTCTACTCTACTGTGTTTCCTATAGGGCCAGAACAGTGAGCTTGCTCAGAACAAAAGAACTGTGCTTCCTACACACATGGCCACATCTAGTTCAATTCTGCTTAGGAAAATGACAAGAACAGTAGCTCCTCTTCAGTCCAATACACTGACTGTACATGCTGGGAACAGACGCCAGTGCTCTTTGCCCTGTGTATGACAATGGGAACGCAATAGTGACTCTTCTTACCAAAAAAACAACTCTTGCTCGTAGGACCAGAAACTGCATGTGATTCAACTCCATTTAGGACTGGGAAACAAACGCTAGCTCACCTTACAAGAAACACACTCCGCTTTTGAGAAAAGAGCACTCATCTACTCTACTGTGTATCCTATGGGGTCCGAACAGTGAGCTTGTTCAGAACAAAAGAACTGTGCTTCCTAAACACACGGGCCATATCTAGTTCAACTTTGCTTAGGAAACTGACAAGAACAGTAGCTCCTCTTCAATCCAATGCACTGTACTTGCTGGGAACTGACGCGAGTGCTATTTGCACTATGTATGGCAAAGGGAGCACAATAGTGACTTTCCTTACCAGAAAACAACTCTTGCTCGTAGGACCAAAAACTGCATGTGATTCAACTCCATTTAGGACTGGGAAACAAACGCTAGCTCGCCTTACAAGAAACACACTCTGCTTTTGAGAAAAGAGCACTCTTCTACTCTACTGTGTTTCCTATAGGGACAGAACAGTGAGCTTGCTCAGAACAAAAGGACTGTGCTTCCTACACACACGGGCCATATCTAGTTCAACTCTGCTTAGGAAACTGACATGAACAGTAGCTCCTCTTCAATCCAATACACTGTACTTAATGGGAACAGACGTGAGTGCTATTAGCACTGTGTATGGCAATGGGAGCACAATAGTGACTTTCCTTACCAGAAAACAACTCTTACTCATAGGACCAAAAACTGAATGTGATTCAACTCCATTTAGGACTGGGAAACAAATGCTAGCTCGCCTTACAAGAAACACACTCTGCTTTTGAGAAAAGAGCACTCTTCTACTCTACTGTTTTTCTTATAGGGCCAGAACAGTGAGCTTGCTCAGAACAACGGAACTGGGATTCCTACACATACGGGCCATATCTAGTTCAATTCTGCTTAGGATACTGACAAGAACAGTAGCTCCTTTTCAGTCCGATACAGTGTACTTGCTGTGAACAGACGCGGGTGCTATTTGCACTGTATGTGCCAATGGGAGCGCAATAGGGACTTTCCTTACCAGTAAACATCTCTTGCTCATAGGACCAGAAACTGCATGTGATTCAACTACATTTAGGACTGGGAAACAAAGGCTAGCTCGCCTTACATGAAACACACTCTGCTCTTGAGAAAAGAGCACTCTTCTACTCTACTATGTTTCCTATGGGGTCCAAACAGTGAGCTTGGTCATAACAAAAGAACTGTGCTTCCTACACACATGGGCCATATCTAGTTCAACTCTGCTTAGGAAACTGAAAAGAACAGTAGATCCTCTTCAGTCCAATATTCTGTACTTGCTGAGAACAGACGCGAGTGCTATTTGCACTGTTTAGGGTAATTGGAGCACAATAGTGACTCGTCTTACAAGAAAACAACTCTTGCTCATAGGACAAAAAACTGCATGTGACTCAACTACATTTAGGACTGGGAAACAAACAGTAGCTCGCCTTACAAGAAACACACTCTGTTTTTGAGAAAAGAACACTCTTCTACTCTAATGTGTTTCCCATAGGGCCAGAACAGTGAACTTGCTCAGAACAAAAGAATTGTGCTTCCTACACACACGGGGTATATCTAGTTCAACTCTGCTTAGGAAACTGAGAAGAACAGTAGCTCCTCTTCAGTCCAATAAACTGTACTTGCTGGGAACAGACGGGAGTGCTATTTGCACTGTGTATGGCAATGGGAGCGCAATAGTGACTTTCCTTACCAGAAAACAACTCTTGCTCGTAGGACAAGAAACTGCATGGGATTCAACTCCATTTAGGACTGGGAAACAAACGCTAGCTCGCCTTAAAAAAAACACAGTCTTCTTTTGAGAAAAGAGCACTCTTCTACTCTACTGTGTTTCCTATGCGGTCCAAACAGTGAGCTTGCTCAGAAGAAAAAAAATTGTGCTTCCTACACACACGGCCATATCTAGTTCAAGTCTGCTTAGGATCCTGACAAGAACAGTAGATCCTCTTCAGTCCAATACACTGTCCTTGCTGGCAACAGACGCCAGTGCTATTTGTCCTGTCGATGGCAATGGCAGCGCAATAGTGACTTTCCTTACCAGAAAACAACTCTTGCTCGTAGGACCAGAAACTGCATGGGATTCAACTCCATTTAGGACTGGGAAACAAACGCTAGCTCGCCTTACAAGGAACACTCTCTGCTTTAGAGAAAAGAGCACTCTTCTACTCTACTGTGTTTCCTATGGGGTCCGAACAGTGAGTTGCTCAGAACAAAAGAACTGTGCTGCCTACACACATGGGCCATATCTAGTTCACCTCTGCTAAGGAAACTGAAAAGAATAGTAGATCCTATTCAGTCCAATACACTGTACTTGCTGGGAACAGACGTGAGTGCTATTTGCACTGTGTATGGCAATGGGAGCACAATAGTGACTTGTCTTACCAGAAAACAACTCTTGTTCATAGGACCAGAAACTGCATGTGGTTCCACTCCATTTAGGACTACGAAACAAATGATAGCTTGCCTTACAAGAAACACACTCTGCTTTAGAGAAAAGAGCACTCTTCTACTCTACTGTGTTTCCTATAGGGCCAGAACAGTGAGCTTGCTCAGAACATAAGAATTGAGCTTCCTACACACACGGGCCATACCTAGTTCAACTCTGCTTAGGAAACTGACAAGAACAGTAGCTCCTATTCAGTCCAATACACTGTACTTGCTGGGAACAGACGCCAGTGCTATTTGCACTGTGTATGGCAATGGGAATGCAATAGTGACTTTCCTTACCAGAAAACAGCTCTTGCTCATAGGACCAGAAACTGCATGTGATTCAACTCCACTTAAAACTGGGAAACAAACGCTACCACGCCTTACATGAAACACACTCTGCTTTTGAGAAAAGAGCACTCTTCTACTCTACTGTGTTTCCTATGGGGTCCAAACAGTGAGCTTGCTCAGAACAAAAGAACTGTGCTTCCTACACACATGGGCCATATCTAGTTCAACTCTGCTTAGGAAACTGAAAAGAACAGTAGATCCTCTTCAGTCCAATACACTGGACTTGCTGGGAACAGACGCGAGTGCTATTTGCACTGTGTATGGCAATGGGGGTGCAATAGTGACTTTCCTTACCAGTAAACAACTCTGGAACGTAGGACCAGAAACTGCATGTGATTCAACTCCATTTAGGACAGGGAAAAAAACGCTAGCTTGCCTTACAAGAAACACACTCTGCTTTTGAGAAAAGAGCACTCTTCTACACTACTGTGTTTCCTATAGGGCCAGAACAGTGAGCTTACTCAGAACATAATAACTGTGCTTCCTACACACACGGGCCATATCTAGTTCAACTCTGCTTAGGAACCTGACAAGAACAGTACATCCACTTTAGTCCAAGACACTGTATTTGCTGGGAACAGACACCAGTGCTATTTGTCCTGTAGATGGCAATGGCAGCACAATAGTGACTCTTCTTACCAGAAAACAACTCTTGCTCATAGGACCAGAGACTGCATGTGATTCAACTCCATTTAGGATTGGGAATCAAATGCTAGCTAGCCTTACAAGAAACACACTCTGCTTTTGAGAAAAGAGCACTCTTCTACTCTACTGTGTTTCCTATGGGGTCCGAACAATGAGCTTGCTCAGAACAAAAGAACTGTGCTTCCTACACACACGGGCATATCTAGTTCAACTCTGCTTAGGAAACTGACAAGAACGGTAGCTCCTCTTCAGTCCAATACACTGTGCTAGCTGGGAACAGACGGGAGTGCTATTTGCACTGTGTTTGGCAATAGGAGCGCAATAGTGACTCTTCTTATCAGAAAACACCTCTTGCTCGTAGGACCAGAAACTGCATGGGATTCAACTCCATTTCTGACTGGGAAACAAACACTAGCTCGCCTTACAAGAAATACACTCTGCTTTTGAGAAATGATCACTCTTCTACTCTACTGTGTTTCCTATAGGGCCAAAACAGTTACCTTGCTTAGAACAAAAGAACTGTGCTTCCTACACACACGGTCCATATCTAGTTCAATTTTGCTTTGGAAACTGACAAGAACAGTAGATCCTCTTCAGTCCAATACACTGTACTTGCTTGGAACAGACGCCAGTGCTATTTGCCCTGTGTATGACAATGGGAGCACAATAGTGACTCTTCTTACCAGAAAAAAACTCTTGCTGGTAGGACCAGAAACTGCATGCAATTCAACTCCATTTAGGACTGGGAAACAAACGGTAGCTCGACTTACAAGAAACACACTCTGGATTGAGAAAACTGCACTCTTCTACTCTAATGTGTTTCCTATAGGGCCAGAAGAGTGAGCATTCTCAGAACAAAAGAACTGTGCTTCCTACACACGGTACATATCTAGTTCAATTCTGCTTAGGAAACTGAAAAGAACAGTAGCTCCTCTCCAGTCCAATACACTGTACTTGCTGGGAACACACTCGAGTGCTATTTGCACTGTGTATGGCAAAGGGAGCACAATAGTGACTTTCCTTACCAGAAAACAAACCTTGCTTGTAGGACCAAAAACCTCATGTGATTCAACACCATTTAGGACTGGGAAACAAACGCTAGCTCGTCTTTCAAGACACACACTCTGCTTTTGAGAAAAGAGCACTCTTCTACTCTACTCTGTTTCCAATGGGGTCCGAACAGTGAGCTTGCTCAGAACAAAAGAACTGTGTTTCCTACACACACGGGCCATATCTAGTTCAACTCTGCTTAGGAAACTGACAAGAACAGTAGATCCGCTTCAGTCCAATACACTGTACTTGCTGGGAACAGACGCGAGTGCTATTTACCCTGTGTATGACAATGGGAGCGCAATAGTGACACTTCTTATCAGTAAACACCTCTTGCTCGTAGGACCAGAAACTGCATGGGATTCAACTCCATTTATGACTGGGAAACAAACGCTAGCTCGCCTTACAAGAAACACACTCTGCTTTTGAGAAAAGAGCAGTCTTCTACTCTACTGTGTTTCCTATGGTTTCCGAATAGTGAGCTTGCTCAGAACAAAAGAACTGTGCTTCCTACACACACGGGCCATATCTAGTTCAACTCTGCTTAGGAAACTGACAAGAACAGTAGCTCCACTTCAGTCCAATACACTGTACTTGCTGGGAACAGACACGAGTGCTATTTGCACTGTGTATGGCAATAGGAGCGCAATAGTGACTCTTCTTATCAGAAAACACCTCTTGCTCGTAGGACCAGAAACTGCTTGGGATTCAACTCCATTTCTGACTGGGAAACAAACACTAGCTCGCCTTACAAGAAACACACTCTGCTTTTGAGAAAAGAGCCCTCTTCTACTCTACTGTGTTTCCTATGGGTGCCGAACAGTGAGCTTGCTCAGAACAAAAGAACTGTGTTTCCTACACACACGGGCCATATCTAGTTCAACTCTGCTTAGGAAACTGACAAGAACAGTAGATCCTCTTCAGTCCAGTACACTGTATATGCGGGGAACAGACGCCAATGCTATTTGCCCTATGTATGACAATGGGAGCGCAATAGTGACTCTTGTTACCAGAAAACAACTCTTGCTCGTAGGACAAGAAACTGCATGTGATTCAACTCCATTTGGGACTGGGAAACAAATGGTAGCTCGCCTTACAAGAAACACACTCTGCTTTTGAGAAAAGAGCAGTGTTCTACTCTACTGTGTTTCCTATGGTGTCCGAATAGTGAGCTTGCTCAGAACAAAAGAACTGTGCTTCCTACACACACGGGCCATATCTCGTTCTACTCTGCTTAGGAAACTGACAGGAACAGTAGCTCCTCTTCAGTCCAATACACTGTACTTGCTGGGAAGAGACGCGAGTGCTTTTTGTACTGTGTATGGCAATGGGAGCCCAATAGTGTCTTTCCTTTCCAGAAAACAAATCTTGCTTGTAGGAACAAAAACTGCATGTGATTCAACTCCATTTAGGACTGGGAAACAAACGCTAGCTCGCCTTACAAGAAACACACTCTGCTTTTGAGAAAAGAGCACTCTTCTACTCTACTGTATTTCCCATAGGGCCAGAACAGTGAGCTTGCTCAGAACAAAAGAACTGTGCTTCATACAAATACGGCCATATCTAGTTCAATTCTGCTTAAGAAACTGAAAAGAACAGTAGATCTTCTTCAGTCCAATGCACTTTACATGATGGGAACAGAAGCCAGTGCTATTTGCACTGTGTATGGCAATAGGAGCACAATAGTGACTCTTCTTATCAGAAAACACCTCTTGCTCATAGGACCAGAAACTGCATGGGATTCAACTCCATTTCTGACTGGGAAACAAACACTAGCTCGCCTTACAGGAAACACACTCTGCTTTTGAGAAAAGAGCACTCTTCTACTCTACTGTTTTTCCTATGGGGTCGGAACAGTGAGCTTGCTCAGAACAAAAGAACTGTGCTTCATACACACACGGGCCATATCTAGTTCAACTCTGCTTAGGAAACTGACAAGAACAGTAGCTCTGCTTCAGTCCAATACACTGTACTTGCTGGAACAGATGCGAGTGCTCTTTGCACTGTGTATGGCAATGGGAGCGCAAGAGTGACTTTCCTTACCAGAAAACAAATCTTGCTTGTAGGACCAAAAACTGCATGTGATTCAACTCCATTTAGGACTGGGAAACAAATGCTAGCTCGCCTTACAAGAAACACACTCTGCTTTTGAGAAAAGAGCACTCGTCTACTCTAATGTGTTTTCTACAGGGCCAGAACAGTAAGCTTGCTCAGAACAAAAGAACTGTGCTTCCTACACACACGGGCCATATCTAGTTCAACTCTGCTTAGGAAACTGACAAGAACAGTACCTCCGCTTCAGTCCAATACACTGTTCATGCTGGGAACAGACGCCAGTGCTATTTGCCCTGTGTATGACAATGGGAGCACAATAGTGACTCTTCTTACCAGAAAACAACTCTTGCTCATAGGAGCAGAAACTACATGTGATTCAACTCCATTTAGGATTGGGAAACAAACGCTAGCTCGCCTTACAAGAAACACACTCTGCTTTTGAGAAAAGAGCAGTCTTCTACTCTACTGTGTTTCCTATGGGGTCCGAATAGTGAGCTTGCTCAGAACAAAAGAACTGTGCTTCCTACACACAGGGGCCATATCTAGTTCAACTCTGATTAGGAAACTGACAAGAACAGTAGCTCCGCTTCAGTCCAATACACTGTACTTGCTGGGAACAGACGCGAGTGCTATTTGCACTGTGTATGGAAATGGGAGCACAATAGTGACTTTCCTTACCAGAAAACAACTCTAGCTCGTAAGACCAAAAACTGCATGTGATTCAACTCCATTTAGGACTGGGAAACAAACGCTAACTCGCCTTACAAGAAACACACTCTGCTTTTGAGAAAAGAGCACTCTTCTACTCTACTGTGTTTCCTATAGGGCCAGAACAGTGAGCTTGCTCAGAACAAAAGAACTGTGCTTCCTAAACACATGGCCATAGCTAGCTCAATTCTGCTTAGGAAACTGACAAGAACAGTAGATCCTCTTCAGTCCAATACACTGTACATGCTGTGAACAGACGCCAGTGCTATTTGCCCTGTGTATGACAATGGGAGCTCAATAGTGACTTTCCTTAACAGAAAACAACTCTTGCTCGTAGGACCAAAAACTGGATGTGATTCAACTCCATTTAGGACTGAGAAACAAACGCTAGCTCGCCTTACATGAAACACACTCTGCTTTTGAGAAAAGAGCACTCTTCTACTCTACTGTGTTTCCTATGTGGTCCGAACAGTGAGCTTGCTCAGAACAAAAGAACTGTGCTTCCTTCACACACGGGATATATCTAGTTCAACTCTGCTTAGGAAAGTGACAAGAACAGTAGCTCCGCTTCAGTCCAATACACTGTACTTACTGGGAACAGACGCCAGTGCTTTTTGCCCTGTGTATGACAGTGGGAGCACAATAGCGACTCTTCTTACCAGAAAACAACTCTTGCTGGTAGGACCAGAAACTGCATGGGATTCAACTCCATTTCTGACTGGGAAAAAAACACTAGCTCGCCTTACAAGAAACACACTCTGCTTTTGAGAAAAGAGCACTCTTCTACTCTACTGTGTTTCCTATAGGGCCAGAACAGTGAGCTTGCTCAGAACAAAAGAACAGTGCTTCCTACACACATGGCCACATCTAGTTCAATTCTGCTTAGGAAACTGACAAGAACAGTAGCTCCTCTTCTGTCCAATACACTGACTGTACATGCTGGGAACAGACGCCAGTGCTATTTGCCCTGTGTATGACAATGGGAGCGCAATAGTGACTCTTCTTTCCAAAAAAACAACTCTTGCTCGTAGGACCAGAAACTGCATGTGATTCAACTCCATTTAAGACTGGGAAACAAACGCTAGCTCAACTTACAAGAAACACACTCTAGATTGAGAAAAGAGCACTCTTCAACGCTAATGTGTTTCCTATAGGGCCAGAACAGTGAGCATTCTCACAACAAAAGAACTGTGCTTCCTACATACATGGGCCATATCTAGTTCAACTCTGCTTAGGAAACTGAAAAGAACAGTAGCTCCTCTTCAGTCCAATACACTGTACTTGCTAGGAACAGACGCGAGCCTATTTGCACTGTGTATGGCAGTGGGAGCACATTAGTGACTTTCCTTACCAGAAAACAACTCTTGCTCGTAGGACCAAAAACTGCATGTGATTCAACCCCATTTAGGACTGGGAAACAAACGCTAGCTCGCCTTACAAGAAACACACTCTGCTTTTGAGAAATGATCACTCTTCTACTCTACGGTGGTTCCTATAGGGCCAAAACAGTTTGCTTGCTTTGAAAAAACGAACTGTGCTTCCTACACACGTGCCATATCTAGTTCAATTCTGCTTTGGAAACTGACAAGAACAGTAGATCCTCGTCAGTCCAATACACTGTACTTGCTGGGAACAGACGCCAGTGCTATTTGCCCTGTGTATGACAATGGGAGCACAATAGTGACTCTTCTTACCAGAAAACAACTCTTGCTGGTAGGACCAGAAAGTGCATGGGATTCAACTCCATTAAGGACTGGGAAAAAAACGCTAGCTCGAATTACAATAAACACACTCTGGATTGAGAAAACAGCGCTCTTCTACTCTAAAGTGTTTCCTATAGGGCAAGAACAATGAGCATTCTCAGAACAAAAGAGCTGTGCTTCCTACACACACGGTCCATATCTAGTTCAACTCTGCTTGGGAAACTGACAAGAACAGTAGATCCTCTTCAGTCCAATACACTGTTCATGCTGGGAACAGACGCCAGTGCTATTTGCCCTGTGTATGACAATGGGAGCACAATAGTGACTCTTCTTACCAGAAAACAACTCTTGCTCGTAGGACCAGAAACTGCATGTGATTCAACTCCATTTAGGATTGGGAAACAAAGGATAGCTCGCCTTACAAGAAACACACTCTGCTTTTGAGAAAAGAGCACTCTTCTACTCTACTGTGTTTCCTATGGGGTCCGAACAGTGAGCTTGCTCAGAACAAAAGAACTGTGCTTCCTACACACACGGGCCATGTCTAGTTCAAATCTGCTTAGGAAACTGACAAGAACAGTAGCTCCTCCTCAGTCCAATACACTGTACTTGCTGGGAACAGACGCCAGTGCTATTTGCATTGTGTATGGCAATGGGAGCACAATAGTGACTTTCCTTACCAGAAAACAACTCTTGCTCGTAGGACCAAAAACTGCATGTGATTCAACCCCATTTAGGACTGGGAAACAATCGCTAGCTCGCCTTACAAGAAACACACTCTGCTTTTGAGAAATGATCACTCTTCTACTCCACTGTGTTTACTATAGGGCCAAAACAGTTGGCTTGCTGAGAAAAAACGAACTGTGCTTCCTACACACGTGCCATATCTAGTTCAATTCTGCTTTGGAAACTGACAAGAACAGGAGATCCTCGTCAGTCCAATACACTGTACTTGCTGGGAACAGACGCCAGTGCTATTTGCCCTGTGTATGACAATGGGAGCACAATAGTGACTCGTCTTACCAGAAAACAACTCTTGCTGGTAGGACCAGAAACTGCATGGGATTCAACTCCATTAAGGACTGGGAAAAAAATGCTAGCTCGACTTACAATAAACACACTCTGGATTGAGAAAACAGCACTCTTCTACTCTAAAGTGTTTCCTATAGGGCAAGAACAATGAGCATTCTCAGAACAAAAGAGCTGTGCTTCCTACACACACGGTCCATATCTAGTTCAACTCTGCTTGGGAAACTGACAAGAACAGTAGATCCTCTTCAGTCCAATACACTGTTCATGCTGGGAACAGACGCCAGTGCTATTTGCCCTGTGTATGACAATGGGAGCACAAGAGTGACTCTTCTTACCAGAAAACAACTCTTGCTCATAGGAGCAGAAACTGCACGTGATCCAACTCCATTTAGGATGGGGAAACAAACGCTAGCTCGCCTTACAAGAAACACACTCTGCTTTTGAGAAAAGAGCACTCTTCTACTCTACTGTGTTTCCTATAGGGCCAGAACAGTGAGCTTGCTCAGAACAAAAGAACTGTGCTTCCTACACACATGGCCATATCTAGTTCAACTCTGCTTGGGAAACTGACAAGAACAGTAGATCCTCTTCAGTCCAATACACTGTTCATGCTGGGAACAGACGCCAGTGCTATTTGCCCTGTGTATGACAATGGGAGCACAATAGTGACTCTTCTTACCAGAAAACAACTCTTGCTGGTAGGACCAGAAACTGCATTGGATTCAACTCCATTAAGGACTGGGAAAAAAATGCTATCTCGACTTACAATAAACACACTCTGGATTGAGAAAACAGCAGTCTTCTACTCTAAAGTGTTTCCTATAGGACAAGAACAATGAGCATTCTCAGAACAAAAGAGCTGTGCTTCCTACACACACGGTCCATATCTAGTTCAACTCTGCTTGGGAAACTGACAAGAACAGTAGATCCTCTTCAGTCCAATACACTGTTCATGCTGGGAACAGACGCCAGTGCTATTTGCCCTGTGTATGACAATGGGAGCACAAGAGTGACTCTTCTTACCAGAAAACAACTCTTGCTCATAGGAGCAGAAACTGCAGGTGATTCAACTCCATTTAGGATTGGGAAACAAACGCTAGCTCGCCTAACAAGAAACACACTCTGCTTTTGAGAAAACAGCAGTCTTCTACTCTACTGTGTTTCCTATGGGGTCCGAATAGTGAGCTTGCTCAGAACAAAAGAACTGTGCTTCCTACACACAGGGGCCATATCTAGTTCAACTCTGCTTAGGAAACTGACAAGAACAGTAGCTCCGCTTCAGTCCAATACACTGTACTTGCTGGGAACAGACGCCAGTGCTATTTGCACTGTGTATGGAAATGGGAGCACAATAGTGACTTTCATTATCAGAAAACAACTCTTGCTCGTAGGACCAAAAACTGCATGTGATTCAACTCCATTTAGGACTGGGAAACAAACGCTAGCTCGCCTTACAAGAAACACACTCTGCTTTTGAGAAAAGAGCACTCTTCTACTCTACTGTGTTTCCTATAGGGCCAGAACAGTGAGCTTGCTCAGAACAAAAGAACTGTGCTTCCTACACACATGGCCATATCTAGTTCAATTCTGTTTAGGAAACTGACAAGAACAGTAGATCCTCTTCAGTCCAATACACTGTACTTGCTGCGAACAGACGCCAGTGCTTTTTGCCCTGTGTATGACAATGGGAGCGCAATAGTGACTTTCCTTAACAGAAAACAACTCTTGCTTGTAGGACCAAAAACTGCATGGGATTCAACTCCATTTAGGACTGGGAAACAAACGCTAGCTCGCCTTACAAGAAACACACTCTGCTTTTGAGAAAAGAGCACTCTTCTACTCTACTATGTTTCCTATGGGGTCCGAAAAGTGAGCTTGCTCTGAACAAAAGAACTGTGCTTCCTTCACACACGCGATATATCTAGTTCAACTCTGCTTAGGAAAGTGACAAGAACAGTAGCTCCGCTTCAGTCCAATACACTGTACTTGCTGGGAACAGACGCCAGTGCTTTTTGCCCTGTGTATGAGAGTGGGAGCACAATAGCGACTCTTCTTACCAGAAAACAACTCTTGCTGGTAGGACCAGAAATTGCATGGGATTCAACTCCATTTCTGACTGGGAAACAAACACTAGCTCGCCTTACAAGAAACACACTCTGCTTTTGAGAAAAGAGCACTCTTCTACTCTACTGTGTTTCCTATGGGGTCCGAAAAGTGAGCTTGCTCTGAACAAAAGAACTGTGCTTCCTACACACATGGACCATATCTAGTTCAACTCTGCTTAGAAAACTGACAAGAACAATAGCTCCTCTTCAGTCCAACACCCTGTACTTGCTGGGAACAGACGCGAGTGCTATTTGCACTGTGTATTTCAAAGGGAGCACAATAGTGACTTCCCTTACCAGAAAACAACTCTTGTTCGTAGGACCAAAAACTGCATGGGATTCAACTCCATTTAGGACTGGGAAACAAACTCTAGCTCGCCTTACAAGAAACACACTCTGCTTTTGAGAAATGATCACTCTTCTACTCTAAAGTGTTTCCTATAAGCCCAGAAGAGTTAGCTTGCTTAGAACAAAAGAACTGTGCTTCCTACACACACGGGCCATATCTAGTTCAATTCTGCTTTGGAAAGTGACAAGAACAGTAGATCCTCTTCAGTCCAATACACTGTACTTGCTGGGAACAGACGCCAGTGCTATTTACCCTGTGTACGACAATGGGAGCACAATAGTGACTCTTCTTACCAGAAAACAACTCTTGCTAGTAGGACCAGAAACTGCATGGGATTCAACTCCATTAAGGACTGGGAAAAAACGCTAGCTCGAATTACAATAAACACACTCTGGATTGAGAAAACAGCACTCTTCTACTCTAAAGTGTTTGCTATAGGGCAAGAACAATGAGCATTCTCAGAAAAAAAGAGCTGTGCTTTCTACACACGGTCCATATCTAGTTCAACTCTGCTTGGGAAACTGACAAGAACAGTAGCTCCTCTTTAGTCCAATACACTGTACTTGCTGGGAACAGACGCGAGTCCTATTTGCACAGTGTATGGCAATGGGAGCACAATAGTGACTTTCCTTACCAGAAAACAACTCTTGCTCCAAGGACCAAAAACTGGATGTGATTCAACTCCATTTAGGACTGGGAAACAAACGCTAGCTCGCCTTACAAGAAACACACTCTGCTTTTGAGAAAAGAGCACTCTTCTACTCTACTGTGTTTCCTATAGGGCCAGAACAGTGAGCTTGCTCAGAACAAAAGGACTGTACTTCCTACACACACGGGCCATATCTAGTTCAACTCTGCTTAGAAAACTGACATGAACAGTGGCTCCTCTTCAGTCCAATACACTGTAATTTCTGGGAACAGACGTGAGTGCTATTTGCCCTGTGTATGACAATGAAAGCACAATAGTGACTCTTCTTACCAGAAAACAACTCTTGCTCTTAGGACCAGAAATTCCATGGGATTCAACTCCATTTAGGACTGGGAAACAAACGCTAGCTCGTCTTACTAGAAACACACTCTGCTTTTGAGAAAAGAGCACTCTTCTACTCTACTGTGTTTCCTATGGGGTCCGAAAAGTAAGCTTGCTCAGAACAAAAGAACTGTGCTTCCTCCACACACGGGCCATATCTAGTTCAACTCTGCTTTAGGAAACTCACAAGAACAGTAGCTCCTCTTCAGTCCAATACTCTGTACTTGCTGGGAAAAGACGCGAGTGCTATTTGTACTGTGTATGGTATGGGAGCGCAATAGTGATTCTTCTTACCAGAAAACAACTCTTGCTCATAGGACCAAAAACTGCATGTGACTCAACTCCATTTAGAACTGGGAAACAAAAGCGAGCTTGCCTTACAAGAAACACACTCTGCTTTTGAGAAAAGAGCACTCTTCTACTCTACTGTTTTTCTTATAGGGCCAGAACAGTGAGCTTGCTCAGAACAACGGAACTGGGATTCCTACACATACGGGCCATATCTAGTTCAATTCTGCTTAGGATACTGACAAGAACAGTAGCTCCTCTTCAGTCCGATACACTGTACTTGCGGGGAACAGACGCCAGTGCTATTTGCACTGTGTATGGCAATGGGAGAGCAATAGTGACATTCCTTACCAGAAAACAACTCTTGCTCGTAGGACCGAAAACGGCATGTGATTCAACTCCATTTAGAACTGGGAAATAAACGCTAGCTCGCCTTACAAGAAACACACTCTGCTTTTGAGAAAAGAGCACTCTTCTACTCTACTGTGTTTCCTATAGGGTCAGAACAGTGAGCTTGCTCAGAACAAAAGAACTGTGCTTCCTACACACACGGACCATATCTAGTTCAATTCTGCTTAGGAAACTGACAAGAACAGAAGATCCTCCTCAATCCAATACACTGTAAATGCTGGGAACCAACGCCAGGGCTATTTGCCCTGTTTATGACAATGGGAGCGCAATAGTGACTCTTCTTACCAGAAAACAATTCTTGCACTTAGGACCAGAAACTCCATGTGACTCAACTCCATTTAGGACTGGAAAACAAACGGTAGCTTGCCTTACAAGAAACACACTCTGCTTTTGAGAAAAGAGCACTCTTCTACTCTACTGTGTTTCCTATGGGGTCCGAATATTGACCTTGCTCAGAACAAAGGAACTGTGCTTCCTGCACACACGGGCCATATCTTGTTCAACTCTGCTTAGGAAGCTGACAAGAACAGTAGATCCTCTTCAGTCCAATACAGTGTACTTGATGGGAACAGACGCGAGTGCTATTTGCACTGTGTATGGGAATTGGAGCGCAATAGTGACTTTCCTTACCAGAAAACAACCCTTGCTCAGAGGACCAAAAACTGAATGTGATTTAACTCCATTTAGGACTGGGAAACAAATGCTAGCTTGCCTTACAAGAAACACACTCTGCTTTTGAGAAAAGAGCACTCTTCTACTCTACCATGTTTCCTATAGTGCCAGAACAGAGAGCTTGCTCAGAACAAAAGAACTGTGCTTCCTACACACACGGCCATATCTAGTTCAATTCTGCTTAGGAAACTGACAAGAACAGTAGATCCTCTTCAGTCCAATACACTGTACATTCTGGGAACCGACGTCAGTGCTATTTGCCCTGTGTATGACAATGGGAGCGCAATAGTGACTCTTCTTACCAGAAAACAACTTTTGCTCGTAGGACCAGAGACTGCATGTGACTCAACTCCATTTAGGACTGGGAAACAAACGGTAGCTCACCTTACAAGAAACACACTCTGCTTTTG
This sequence comes from Peromyscus eremicus, assembly GCF_949786415.1. NCBI lineage: Eukaryota > Metazoa > Chordata > Mammalia > Rodentia > Cricetidae > Peromyscus > Peromyscus eremicus. The sequence goes on along the minus strand of NW_026734786.1, from coordinate 41,485 downwards.
AGAAAAGAGCACTCTTCAACTCTACTGTATTTCCTATGGGGTCCGAACAGTGACCTTGCTCAGAACAAAGGAACTGTGCTTCCTACACACACGGCCATATCTAGTTCGACTCTGCTTAGGAAACTGACAAGAACAGTAGCTCCTCTTCAGTCCAATACACTGTACTTGCTAGGAACAGACGCGAGTGCTATTTGCACTGTGTATGGCAATTGGAGCACAATAGTGACTTCCTTACCAGAAAACAACTCTTGCTCGTAGGACCAAAAACTGCATGTGACTCAACTCCATTTAAGACTGGGAAAGAAACGATAGCTCGCCTTACAGGAAACACACTTTGCTTTTGAGAAAAGAGCACACTTCTACTCTACTGTGTTTCCTATAAGGCCAGAACAGTGAGCTTGCTCAGAACAAAAGAACTGTGCTTCCTACACACACGGCCATATCTAGTTCAATTCTGCTTAGGCAACTGACAAAACAGTAGATCCTCTTCAGTCCAATACACTGTACATGCTGGGAACCGACGCCAGTGCTATTTGCCCTGTGTATAACAATGGGAGCACAATGGTGACTCTTCTTGCCAGAAAACATCTCTTGCTCGTAGGACCAGAAACTGCATGTGACTCAACTCCATTTAGGACTGGGAAACCAAGGCTAGCTCGCATTACAAGAAACACACTCTGCTTTTTTGAAAAGAGCACTTTTCTACTCTACTGTGTTTCCTTTGGTGTCCGAACAGTGAGTTTGCTCAGAACCAAAGAACTGTGTTTCCTACAAACACGGACCATATCTAGTAAAACTCTGCTTAGGAAACTGACAAGAACAGTAGCTCCTCTTCCGTCCAATACTCTGTACTTGCTGGGAACAGATGCGAGTGCTATTTGTAAAGTGTATGTTATGGGAGCACAATAGTGACTCTTCTTACAAGAAAACAACTCTTGCTCGTAGGACCAAAAACTGCATGTGACTCAACTCCATTTAGAACTGGGAAACAAACGCGAGCTCACCTTACAATAAAGACACTCTGCTTTTGAGAAAAGAGCATTCTTCTACTCTTCTGTTTTTCATATAGGGCCAGAACAGTGAGCTTGCTCACGACAAAAGAACTGGGAATCCTACACACGGGCCATATCTAGTTCAATTCTGCTTAGGAAACTGACAAGAACAGTAGATCCACTTTAGTTCAATACACTGTACATGCTAGGAACAGACGCCAGTGCTATTTGCCCTGTGTATGACAATGGGAGCACAATAGTGACTCTTCTTACCAAAAAACAACTCTTGCTCGTAGGACCAGAAACTCCATGGGATTCAACTCCATTTAGGACTGGGAAACAAACGCTAGCTCGCCTTACAAGAAACACACTCTGCTTTTGAGAAAAGGGCACTCTTTTACTCTACTGTATTTCCTATGGGGTCCGAACAGTGAGCTTGCTCAGAACAAAAGAACTGTGCTTCCTACACACATGGGCCATATCTAGTTCAACTCTGCTTAGGATACTGACAAGAACAGTAGCTCCTCTTCAGTCCGATACACTGTACTTGCTGGGAACAGACGCCAGTGCTATTTGCACTGTGTATGGGAATGGGAGCACAATAGTGACTTTCTTTACCAGAAAACAACTCTTGCTCGTCGAACAAGAAACTGCATGTCATTCACCTCCATTTAGGACTGGGAATCAAACATTAGCTCACCGTACAGGAAACACACTCTGCTTTTGAGAAAAGAGCACTCTTATACTCTACTGTGTTTCCTATGGGGTCAGAACAGTGAGCTTGCTCAGAACAAAAGAACTATGCTTCCTACACACAGGGGCCATATCTAGTTCAACTCTGCTTAGGAAACTGACAAGAACAGTAGCTTCTCTTCAGTCCATTACACTGTACTTGCTCGGACCAGACACGAATGCTATTTGCACTGTGTATGGCAATGGGAGACCAATAGTGACTTTTGTTACCAGAAAACAACTCTTGCTCGTAGGACCAAAAACTGCATGTGACTCAACTCCATTTAGGAATGGGAAACAAACGGTAGCTCGCCTTACAAGAAACACACTCTGCTTTTGAGAAAAGAGCACTCTTCTACTCTTACCTGTTTCCTATAGTGCCAGAACAGAGAGCGTGCTCAGAACAAAAGAACTGTGCTTCCTAAACTCACGGCCATATCTAATTCAATTCTGCTTAGGAAACTGACAAGAACAATAGATCCTCTTCAGTCCAATACACTGTACATGCTGGGAACCGACGCCAGTGCTATTTGCCCTGTGTATAACAATGGGAGCACAATAGTGACTCTTCTTACCAGAAAACATCTCTTGCTCGTAGGACCAGAGACTGCATGTGACTCAACTCCATTTAGGACTGGGAAACAAACGCTACCTCGCCTTACTAGAAACGCACTCTGCTTTCGAGATAGGAGCACTCTACTACTCTAATGTTTTTCTTATAGGGCCAAAACAGTGAGATTGCTCAGAACAAAAGAACTGTGCTTCCGACACACACGGGCCATATCTAGTTCAACTCTGCTTAGGAAACTGAGAAGAACAGTCGATCCTCTTCAGTTTAATACACTGTACTTGCTGGGAACAGACGCGAGTGCTATTTGTACTGTCTATGGCAATGGGAGCGCAATAGTGATTCTTCTTACCAGAAAACATCTCTTGCTCATAGGATCAAAATCTGCATGTGACTCATCTCCATTTAGGACTGGGAAACAAATGCTAGCTCGCCTTACAAGAAACACACTCTGCTTTTGAGAAAAGAGCACTCTTCTAATCTACTGTGTTTCCTATAGGGCCAGAACAGTGAGCTTGCTCAGAACAAAAGGACTGTGCTTCCTATACACACGGGCCATATGTAGTTCAACTCTGCTTAGGAAACTGACATGAACAGTAGCTCCTCTTCAGTCCAGTACACTGTACTTTCTGGGAACAGACGTGAGTGCTATTTGCCCTGTGTATGACAATGAAAGCACAATAGTGACTCTTCTTAGCAGATAACCACTCTTGCTCATAGGACAAGAAACTGTTGTGATTCAACTCCATTTAGGACTGGGAAAAAAATGCTAGCTCGCCTTACAAGAAAGACAATCTGCTTTTGAGAAAAGAGCACTCTTCTACTCTACTGTGCATTCCTATAGGGCCAGAACAATGAGCTTGCTCAGAACAAAAGAACTGTGATTCCTACACACGGGCCATATCTAGTTCAACTCTGCTTAGGAACCTGACAAGAACAATAGCTCCTCTTCAGTCCAATACACTGTACTTGCTGGGAACAGACGCGAGTGCTGTTTGCACTGTGTATGGCAAAGGGAGCACAATAGTGACTCTTCTTACCAGAAAACAACTCTTGCTCGTAGGACTAGAAACTGTTGTGATTAAACTCCATTTAGGACTGGGAAACAAACGCTAGCTTGCCTTACAAGAAACTCACTCTGCTTTTGCAAAAGAACACTCTTCCACTCTACGGTGTTTCCTATAGGGCCAGGACAGTGAGCTTGCTCAGAACAAAAAAACTGTGCTTATTATACTCAGGGGCCATATCTAGTTCAATTCTGCTTAGGAAACTGACAAGAACAGTAGATCCTCTTCAGTCCAATGCACTGTACATGCTGGGAACAGACGCCAATGCTATTTTCACTGTGTATGACAATGGGAGCTCAGTAGTGACTCTTCTTACCAGAAAACAACTCTTTCTCGTAGGACCAGAAACTGCATGTGATTCAACTCCTTTTCTGACTGGGAAACAAGCACTAGCTCGCCTTACAAGAAACACACTCTACTTTTGAGAAAAGAGCACTCTTCTACTCTACAGTTTTTCCTATGGAGTCAGAAAAGTGAGCTTGCTAAGAACAAAAGAACTGTGCTTCCTACACACACGGGCCATATCTGGTTCAAGTCTGCTTAGGAAACTGACAAGAACAGTAGCTCCTCTTCAGTTCAATACACTGTACTTGCTGGGAACACACGCAAGTTATATTTGCCCTGACTATGACAATGGGAGCGCAATAGTGACTCTTCTTACCAGAAAACAACTCTTGCTCTTAAGACCAGATACTGCATGTGATTCAACTCCATTTAGGACTGGGAAACAAACGCTAGCTCGCCTTACAAGAAACACACTCTGCTTTTGAGAAAAGAGCACTCTTCTTCTCTACTGTGTTTCCTATGGGGTCCGAACAGTGACCTTGCTCAGAACAAAAGAACTGTGCTTCCTACACACACGGGCCATATCTAGTTCAACTCTGCTCAGGAAACTGACAAGAACATTAGCTCCTCTTCAGTCCAATACACTGTACTTGCTGGGAAGAGACGCGTGTGCTATTTGCACTGTCTATGGCAATGGGAGCTCAAAAGTCACTCTTCTTAACAAAAAAGAACTCTTGCTCCTAGGACCAGAAACTGCATGGGATTCAACTCCATTTCTGACTGGGAAATAACCACTAGCTCGCCTTTCAAGAAACACACTCTGCTTTTGAAAAAAGAGCACTCTTCTACTCTACTGTGTTTCCTATGGGGTCCGAAGAGTGAGCTTTCTCAGAACAAAAACTGTGCTTCCTACATACAGGGGCCATATGTAGTTAAACTCTGCTTAGGATACTGACAAGAACAGTAGCACCTTTCAGTCCAATACACTGTACTTGCTGGGAATAGACGCAAGTGCTATTTGCACTGTGTATGGCAATGGGAGCGCAAAAGTGACATCCTTACCAGAAAACAATTCTTGCTCTTAGGACCAGAAACTGCATATGATTCAACTCCATTTAGGACTGGGAAACAAACGCTAGCTGGCCTTACAAGAAACACACTCTACTTTTGAGAAAAGAGCACTCTTCTACTCTACTGTTTTTCCTATGGGGTCAGAAAAGTGAGCTTGCTAAGAACAAAAGAACTGTGCTTCCTACACACACGGGCCATATCTAGTTCAAGTCTGCTTAGGAAACTGACAAGAACAGTAGCTCCTCTTCAGTTCAATACACTGTACTTGCTGGGAACAGACGCAAGTGATATTTGCCCTGTCTATGACAATGGGATCGCAATAGTGACTCTTCTTACCAGAAAACAACTCTTGCTCTTAAGACCAGATACTGCATGTGATTTAACTCCATTTATGACTGGAAAACAAATTCTAGCTCGCCTTACAAGAAACACACTCTGCTTTTGAGAAAAGAGCACTCTTCTGCTCTACTGTGTTTCCTATGGGGTCCGAACAGTGACTTTGCTCAGAACAAAAGAACTGTGCTTCCTACACACACGGGCCATATATAGTTCAACTCTGCTTAGGAAACTGACAAGAACAGTAGCTCCTCCTCAGTCCAATACACTGTACTTGCTGGGAAGAGACGCGAGTGCTATTTGCACTGTCTATGGCAATGGGAGCTCAAAAGTCACTCTTCTTAACAAAAAAGAACTCTTGTTCCTAGGACCAGAAATTGCATGGGATTCAACTCCATTTATGACCTGGAAACAAACGCTATCTCGCCTTACAAGAAACACACTCTGCTTTTGAGAAAAGAGCACTCTTCTACTCTACTGTGATTCCTATGGGGTCCAAAGAGTGAGCTTCCTCAGAACAAAAACTGTGCTTCCTACACACAGGGGCCATATCTAGTTCAACTCTGCTTAGGATACTGACAAGAACAGTAGCTCCTTTTCAGTCCAATACACTGTACTTGCTGGGAATAGACGCGAGTGCTATTTGCACTGTGTATTGCAATGGGAGCGCAATAGTGACATCCTTACCAGAAAAAAACTCTTGCTCCTAGGACCAGAAACTGCATGTGACTCAACTCCATTTATGACCTGGAAACAAACGCTATCTCGCCTTACAAGAAACACACTCTGCTTTTGAGAAAAGAGCACTCATCTACTCTACTGTGTTTCCTATGGGATCCGAACAGTGAGCTTGCTCAGAACAAAAGAACTGTGCTTCCTACACACACGGCCATATCTAGTTAAACTCTGCTTAGGAAACTGACAAGAACAGTAGCTCCTCTTCAGTCCAATACACTGTACTTGCTGGGAACAGACGCGAGTGCTATTTGTACTGTGTATGGCAATGGGAGCCCAATAGTGACTCTTGTTACCAGAAAACATCTCTTGCTCGTAGGACCACAAACTGCATGTGGCTCAACTCCATTTAGAACTGGGAAACAAATGCTAGCTTGCCTTACAGGAAACACACTCTGCTTTTGAGAAAAGAGCACTCTTCTACTCTACGGTGTTTCCTATAGGGCCAGAACAGTGAGCTTGCTCAGAACAAAAGAACTGTGCTTCCTACACACACGGGCCATATCTAGTTCAATTCTGCTTAGGAAACTGACAAGAACAGTAGATCTTCTTCAGTCCAATACACTGTACATGCTGGGAACAGACGCCAGTGCTATTTGCCCTGTCTATGACAATGGGATCGCAATAGTGACTCTTCTTACCAGAAAGCAACTCTTGCTCTTAAGACCAGATACTGCATGTGATTCAACTCCATTTACGACTGGGAAACAAACGCTAGCTCGCCTTACAAGAAACACACTCTGCTTTTGAGAAAAGAGAACTCTTCTACTCTACTGTGTTTCCTATGGGGTCCGAACAGTGACCTTGCTCAGAACAAAAGAACTGTGCTTCCTACACACACGGGCCATATCTAGTTCAACTCTGATTAGGAAACTGACAAGAACTGTAGCTCCTCTTCAGTCCAATACACTGTACTTGCTGGGAACAGACGTGAGGGCTATTTTCACTGTGTATGGCAAAGGGAGCGCAATAGTGACTCTTCTTACCAGAAAACAACTCTTGCTCGTAGGACCAGAAACTGTTGTGATTCAACCCCATTTAGGACTGGGAAACAAACGCTTGCTCGCCTTACAAGAAACTCACTTTGCTTTTGCAAAAGAACACTCTTCCACTCAACTGTGTTTCCTATAAGGCCAGAACAGTGAGCTTGCTCAGAACAAAAGAACTGTGCTTCCTATACACAGGGGCCATATCTAGTTCAATTCTGCTTAGGAAACTGACAAGAACAGTAGATCCTCTTCAGTCCAATGCACTGTACATGCTGGGAACAGACGCCAGTGCTATTTTCACTGTGTATTAGAATGGGAGCTCAGTAGTCACCCTTCTTACCAGAAAACAACTCTTGCTCGTAGGACAAGAAACTGCATGTGATTCAACTCCTTTTCTGACTGGGAAACAAGCACTAGCTCGCCTTACAAGAAACACACTCTGTTTTTGATAAAAGAGCACTCATCTACTCTACTGTGTTTCCTATGGGATCCGAACAGTGAGCTTGCTCACAACAAAAGAACTGTGCTTCCTACACACACGGCCATATCTAGTTAAACTCTGCTTAGGAAACTGACAAGAACAGTAGCTCCTCTTCAGTCCAATACACTGTACTTGCTGGGAACAGACGCGAGTGCTATTTGTACTGTGTATGGCAAAGGGAGCCCAATAGTGACTCTTCTTACCAGAAAACATCTCTTGCTCGTAGGACCACAAACTGCATGTGGCTCAACTCCATTTACAACTGGGAAACAAATGCTAGCTTGCCTTACAGGAAACACACTCTGCTTTTGAGAAAAGAGCACTCTTCTACTCTACGGTGTTTCCTATAGGGCCAGAACAGTGAGCTTGCTCAGAACAAAAGAACTGTGCTTCCTACACACAGGGGCCATATCTAGTTCAATTCTTCTTAGGAAACTGACAAGAACAGTAGATCTTCTTCAGTCCAATACACTGTACATGCTGGGAACAGACGCCAGTGCTATTTGCCCTGTCTATGACAATGGGATCGAAATAGTGACTCTTCTTACCAGAAAACAATTCTTGCTCTTACGACCAGATACTGCATGTGATTCAACTCCATCTAGGACTGGGAAACAAACGCTAGCTTGCCTTAAAAGAAACACCCTCTGCTTTTGAGAAAAGAGCACTCTTCTACTCTACTGTGTTTCTTATGGGGTCCGAAAAGTGAGCTTGCTCAGAACAAAAGAACTGTGCTTCCTACACACACGGGCCATATCTAGTTCAACTCTGCTTAGCAAACTGACAAGAACAGTAGCTCCTCTTCAGTCCAATACACTGTACTTGCTGGGAAGAGACGCGAGTGCTATTTGCACTGTCTATGGCAATGGGAGCTCAAAAGTGACTCTTCTTAAGAAAAAAAAAACTCTTGCTCATAGGACCAGAAACTGCATGGGATTCAACTCCATTTCTGACTGGGAAATAACCACTAGCTCGCCTTTCAAGAAACACACTCTGCTTTTGAGAAAAGAGCACTCTTCTACTCTACTGTTTTTCCTATGGGGTCCGAACATTGAGCTTGCTCAGAACAAAAACTGTGCTTCCTACACACAGGGGCCATATTTAGTTCAACTCTGCTTAGGAAACTGACAAGAACAGTAGATCCTCTTCAGTCCAATACTCTTTACTTGCTGGGAACAGACGCGTGTGATATTTGTACTGTGTATGGTATGGGAGCGCAATAGTGACTCTTCTTACCAGAAAACAACTCTTGCTCCTAGGATCAAAAACTGCATGTGACTCAACTCCGTTTAGAACTGGGAAACAAACGCGAGCTCGCCTTACAATAAACACACTCTGCTTTTGAGAAAAGGGCACTCATCTACTCTACTGTGTTTCCTATGGGGTCCGAACAGTGAGCTTGCTCAGAACAAAAGAACTGTGCTTCCTACACACACGGCCATATCTAGATCAATTCTGCTTAGGACCCTGACACGAACAGTAGATCCTCTTCAGTCCAATACACTGTACTTGCTGGGAACAGACACCAGTACTATTTGCCCTGTGTATGACAATGGGAGCGCTATAATGAGTCTTCTTACAGGAAACAACTCTTGCTTGTAGGACCAGAAACTGCATGGGATTCAACTCCATTTAGGACTGGAAAACAAATTCTAGCTCGCCTTACAAGAAACACACTCTGCTTTTGAGAAAAGAGCACTCTTCTACTCTACTGTGACTCCTATGGGGTCCGAACAGTGAGCTTGCTGAGAACAAAAGAACTGTGCTACCTACACACACAGGCCATATGTAGTTCAACTCTGCTTAGGAAACTGTCAAGAACAGTAGCTCCTCTTCAGTCCAATACACTGTACTTGCTGGAAACATACGCGAGTGCTATTTGCACTGTGTATGGCAATTGGAGCGCAATAGTGACTATTCTTACCAGAAAACAACTCATGGTCGTAGGACCAAAAACTGCATGTGACTCACCTGCATTTAAGACTGGGAAAAAAACGCTAGCTCTCCTTACAAGAAACACACTCTGCTTTTGAGAAAAGAGCACTCTTCTACTCTACTGTGTTTCCTATATGGCCAGAACAGTGAGCTTGCTCAGAACAAAAGAACTGTGCATCCTACAAACACGGCCATATCTAGTTCAATTCTGCTTAGGAAACTGACAAGAATAGTAGCTCCTTTTCAGTCCAATACACTGTACTTCCTGGGAACATACGTGAGTGCTATTTGCACTGTGTATGGCAAAGGGAGCGCAATAGTGACTTTCCTTACCAGAAAACAACTCTTGCTCGTAGTACCAAAAACTGCATGTGATTCAACTCCATTTAGGACTGGGAAACAAATGCTAGATCGCCTTACAAGAAACACACTCTGCTTTTGAGAAAAGAGCACTCTTCTACTCCACTCTGTTTCCTATAGGGCCAGAACAGAGAGCTTTCTCAGAAAAAAGAACTGTGCTTCCTATACCCATGGCCATATCTAGTTCAATTCTGTTTAGGAAACTGACAAGAACAGTAGATCTTCTTCAGTCCAGTACACTGTACATGCTGGGAACAGACAACAGTGCTATTTGCCCTGTCTATGACAATGGGATCGCAATAGTGACTCTTCTTACCAGAAAACAACTCTTGCTCATAGGACCAAAAACTGCATGTGACTCAACTCCATTTAGGACTGGGAAACAAACGCTAGCTCGCCTTACAAGAAACACACTCTGCTTTTGAGAAAAGAGCACTCTTCTACTCTACTGTGTTTCCTATAGGGACAGGACAGTGAGCTTGCTCAGAACAAAAGAACTGTGCTTCCTACACACACGCGCCACTTCTAGTTCAACTCTGCTTAGGAAACTGACAAGAACAGTAGCTACTCTTCAGTTCAATACACTGTACTTGCTGGGAACAGACACGAGTGCTATTTGCACTGTATACGGCAATGGGAGCACAATAGTGACTTTCCTTACTAGAAAACAACCGTTGCTCATAGGACCAGAAACTGCATGTGACTCAACTCCATTTAGGACTGGGAAACAAACGCTAGATCGCCTTACAAGAAACACACTCTGCTTTTGAGAAACGAGCACTCTTCTACTCAACTGTGATTCCAATGGCGTCCGAAGAGTGTGCTTGTTCAGAACAAAAGAACTGTGCTTCCTACACACACGGGCCATATCTAGTTCAATTCTGCTTAGGAAACTGACAAGAACAGTAGATCTTCTTCAGTCCAATACACTGTACATGCTGGGAACAGACGCCAGTGCTATTTGCCCTGTCTATGACAATGGGATCGCAATAGTGACTCTTCTTACCAGAAAGCAACTCTTGCTCTTAAGACCAGATACTGCATGTGATTCAACTCCATTTACGACTGGGAAACAAACGCTAGCTCGCCTTACAAGAAACACACTCTGCTTTTGAGAAAAGAGCACTCTTCTACTCTACTGTGTTTCCTATGGGGTCCGAACAGTGACCTTGCTCAGAACAAAAGAACTGTGCTTCCTACACACACGGGCCATATCTAGTTCAACTCTGATTAGGAAACTGACAAGAACTGTAGCTCCTCTTCAGTCCAATACACTGTACTTGCTGGGAACAGACGTGAGGGCTATTTTCACTGTGTATGGCAAAGGGAGCGCAATAGTGACTCTTCTTACCAGAAAACAACTCTTGCTCGTAGGACCAGAAACTGTTGTGATTCAACCCCATTTAGGACTGGGAAACAAATGCTTGCTCGCCTTACAAGAAACTCACTTTGCTTTTGCAAAAGAACACTCTTCCACTCAACTGTGTTTCCTATAAGGCCAGAACAGTGAGCTTGCTCAGAACAAAAGAACTGTGCTTCCTATACACAGGGGCCATATCTAGTTCAATTCTGCTTAGAAAACTGACAAGAACAGTAGATCCTCTTCAGTCCAATGCACTGTACATGCTGGGAACAGACGCCAGTGCTATTTTCACTGTGTATTAGAATGGGAGCTCAGTAGTCACCCTTCTTACCAGAAAACAACTCTTGCTCATAGGACAAGAAACTGCATGTGATTCAACTCCTTTTCTGACTGGGAAACAAGCACTAGCTCGCCTTACAAGAAACACACTCTGTTTTTGATAAAAGAGCACTCATCTACTCTACTGTGTTTCCTATGGGATCCGAACAGTGAGCTTGCTCACAACAAAAGAACTGTGCTTCCTACACACACGGCCATATCTAGTTAAACTCTGCTTAGGAAACTGACAAGAACAGTAGCTCCTCTTCAGTCCAATACACTGTACTTGCTGGGAACAGACGCGAGTGCTATTTGTACTGTGTATGGCAAAGGGAGCCCAATAGTGACTCTTCTTACCAGAAAACATCTCTTGCTCGTAGGACCACAAACTGCATGTGGCTCAACTCCATTTAGAACTGGGAAACAAATGCTAGCTTGCCTTACAGGAAACACACTCTGCTTTTGAGAAAAGAGCACTCTTCTACTCTACGGTGTTTCCTATAGGGCCAGAACAGTGAGCTTGCTCAGAACAAAAGAACTGTGCTTCCTACACACAGGGGCCATATCTAGTTCAATTCTTCTTAGGAAACTGACAAGAACAGTAGATCTTCTTCAGTCCAATACACTGTACATGCTGGGAACAGACGCCAGTGCTATTTGCCCTGTCTATGACAATGGGATCGAAATAGTGACTCTTCTTACCAGAAAACAATTCTTGCTCTTACGACCAGATCCTGCATGTGATTCAACTCCATCTAGGACTGGGAAACAAACGCTAGCTTGCCTTAAAAGAAACACCCTCTGCTTTTGAGAAAAGAGCACTCTTCTACTCTACTGTGTTTCTTATGGGGTCCGAAAAGTGAGCTTGCTCAGAACAAAAGAACTGTGCTTCCTACACACACGTGCCATATCTAGTTCAACTCTGCTTAGCAAACTGACAAGAACAGTAGCTCCTCTTCAGTCCAATACACTGTACTTGCTGGGAAGAGACGCGAGTGCTATTTGCACTGTCTATGGCAATGGGAGCTCAAAAGTGACTCTTCTTAAGAAAAAAAAAACTCTTGCTCATAGGACCAGAAACTGCATGGGATTCAACTCCATTTCTGACTGGGAAATAACCACTAGCTCGCCTTTCAAGAAACACACTCTGCTTTTGAGAAAAGAGCACTCTTCTACTCTACTGTTTTTCCTATGGGGTCCGAACATTGAGCTTGCTCAGAACAAAAACTGTGCTTCCTACACACAGGGGCCATATTTAGTTCAACTCTGCTTAGGAAACTGACAAGAACAGTAGATCCTCTTCAGTCCAATACTCTTTACTTGCTGGGAACAGACGCGTGTGATATTTGTACTGTGTATGGTATGGGAGCGCAATAGTGACTCTTCTTACCAGAAAACAACTCTTGCTCCTAGGATCAAAAACTGCATGTGACTCAACTCCGTTTAGAACTGGGAAACAAACGCCAGCTCGCCTTACAATAAACACACTCTGCTTTTGAGAAAAGGGCACTCATCTACTCTACTGTGTTTCCTATGGGGTCCGAACAGTGAGCTTGCTCAGAACAAAAGAACTGTGCTTCCTACACACACGGCCATATCTAGATCAATTCTGCTTAGGACCCTGACACGAACAGTAGATCCTCTTCAGTCCAATACACTGTACTTGCTGGGAACAGACACCAGTACTATTTGCCCTGTGTATGACAATGGGAGCGCTATAATGAGTCTTCTTACAGGAAACAACTCTTGCTTGTAGGACCAGAAACTGCATGGGATTCAACTCCATTTAGGACTGGAAAACAAATTCTAGCTCGCCTTACAAGAAACACACTCTGCTTTTGAGAAAAGAGCACTCTTCTACTCTACTGTGTCTCCTATGGGGTCCGAACAGTGAGCTTGCTGAGAACAAAAGAACTGTGCTACCTACACACACAGGCCATATGTAGTTCAACTCTGCTTAGGAAACTGTCAAGAACAGTAGCTCCTCTTCAGTCCAATACACTGTACTTGCTGGAAACATACGCGAGTGCTATTTGCACTGTGTATGGCAATTGGAGCGCAATAGTGACTATTCTTACCAGAAAACAACTCATGGTCGTAGGACCAAAAACTGCATGTGACTCACCTGCATTTAAGACTGGGAAAAAAACGCTAGCTCTCCTTACAAGAAACACACTCTGCTTTTGAGAAAAGAGCACTCTTCTACTCTACTGTGTTTCCTATGTGGCCAGAACAGTGAGCTTGCTCAGAACAAAAGAACTGTGCATCCTACAAACACGGCCATATCTAGTTCAATTCTGCTTAGGAAACTGACAAGAATAGTAGCTCCTTTTCAGTCCAATACACTGTACTTCCTGGGAACATACGTGAGTGCTATTTGCACTGTGTATGGCAATGGGAGCGCAATAGTGACTTTCCTTACCAGAAAACAACTCTTGCTCGTAGTACCAAAAACTGCATGTGATTCAACTCCATTTAGGACTGGGAAACAAATGCTAGATCGCCTTACAAGAAACACACTCTGCTTTTGAGAAAAGAGCACTCTTCTACTCCACTCTGTTTCCTATAGGGCCAGAACAGAGAGCTTTCTCAGAAAAAAGAACTGTGCTTCCTATACCCATGGCCATATCTAGTTCAATTCTGTTTAGGAAACTGACAAGAACAGTAGATCTTCTTCAGTCCAATACACTGTACATGCTGGGAACAGTCGCCAGTGCTATTTGCCCTGTCTATGACAATGGGATCGCAATAGTGACTCTTCTTACCAGAAAACAACTCTTGCTCGTAGGACCAAAAACTGCATGTGACTCAACTCCATTTAGGACTGGGAAACAAACGCTAACTCGCCTTACAAGAAACACACTATGCTTTTGAGAAAAGAGCACTCTTCTACTCTACTGTGTTTCCTATAGGGACAGGACAGTGAGCTTGCTCAGAACAAAAGAACTGTGCTTCCTACACACACGCGCCACTTCTAGTTCAACTCTGCTTAGGAAACTGACAAGAACAGTAGCTACTCTTCAGTTCAATACACTGTACTTGCTGGGAACAGACACGAGTGTTATTTGCACTGTATACGGCAGTGGGAGCACAATAGTGACTTTCCTTACTAGAAAACAACCGTTGCTCATAGGACCAGAAACTGCATGTGACTCAACTCCATTTAGGACTGGGAAACAAACGCTAGATCGCCTTACAAGAAACACACTCTGCTTTTGAGAAACGAGCACTCTTCTACTCAACTGTGATTCCAATGGCGTCCGAAGAGTGTGCTTGTTCAGAACAAAAGAACTGTGCTTCCTACACACACGGGCCATATCTAGTTCAACTCTGCTTAGCAAACTGACAAGAACAGTAGCTCCTCTTCAGTCCAATACACTGTACTTGCTGGGAAGAGACGCGAGTGCTATTTGCACTGTCTATGGCAATGGGAGCTCAAAAGTGACTCTTCTTAAGAAAAAAAAAACTCTTGCTCATAGGACCAGAAACTGCATGGGATTCAACTCCATTTCTGACTGGGAAATAACCACTAGCTCGCCTTTCAAGAAACACACTCTGCTTTTGAGAAAAGAGCACTCTTCTACTCTACTGTTTTTCCTATGGGGTCCGAACATTGAGCTTGCTCAGAACAAAAACTGTGCTTCCTACACACAGGGGCCATATTTAGTTCAACTCTGCTTAGGAAACTGACAAGAACAGTAGATCCTCTTCAGTCCAATACTCTTTACTTGCTGGGAACAGACGCGTGTGATATTTGTACTGTGTATGGTATGGGAGCACAATAGTGACTCTTCTTACCAGAAAACAACTCTTGCTCCTAGGATCAAAAACTGCATGTGACTCAACTTTGTTTAGAACTGGGAAACAAACGCGAGCTCGCCTTACAATAAACACACTCTGCTTTTGAGAAAAGGGCACTCATCTACTCTACTGTGTTTCCTATGGGGTCCGAACAGTGAGCTTGCTCAGAACAAAAGAACTGTGCTTCCTACACACACGGCCATATCTAGATCAATTCTGCTTAGGACCCTGACACGAACAGTAGATCCTCTTCAGTCCAATACACTGTACTTGCTGGGAACAGACACCAGTACTATTTGCCCTGTGTATGACAATGGGAGCGCTATAGTGAGTCTTCTTACAGGAAACAACTCTTGCTTGTAGGACCAGAAACTGCATGGGATTCAACTCCATTTAGGACTGGAAAACAAATTCTAGCTCGCCTTACAAGAAACACACTCTGCTTTTGAGAAAAGAGCACTCTTCTACTCTACTGTGTCTCCTATGGGGTCCGAACAGTGAGCTTGCTGAGAACAAAAGAACTGTGCTACCTACACACACAGGCCATATGTAGTTCAACTCTGCTTAGGAAACTGTCAAGAACAGTAGCTCCTCTTCAGTCCAATACACTGTACTTGCTGGAAACATACGCGAGTGCTATTTGCACTGTGTATGGCAATTGGAGCGCAATAGTGACTATTCTTACCAGAAAACAACTCATGGTCGTAGGACCAAAAACTGCATGTGACTCACCTGCATTTAAGACTGGGAAAAAAACGCTAGCTCTCCTTACAAGAAACACACTCTGCTTTTGAGAAAAGAGCACTCTTCTACTCTACTGTGTTTCCTATATGGCCAGAACAGTGAGCTTGCTCAGAACAAAAGAACTGTGCATCCTACAAACACGGCCATATCTAGTTCAATTCTGCTTAGGAAACTGACAAGAATAGTAGCTCCTTTTCAGTCCAATACACTGTACTTCCTGGGAACATACGTGAGTGCTATTTGCACTGTGTATGGCAATGGGAGCGCAATAGTGACTTTCCTTACCAGAAAACAACTCTTGCTCGTAGTACCAAAAACTGCATGTGATTCAACTCCATTTAGGACTGGGAAACAAATGCTAGATCGCCTTCCAAGAAACACACTCTGCTTTTGAGAAAAGAGCACTCTTCTACTCTACTGTTTTTCCTATGGGGTCCGAACATTGAGCTTGCTCAGAACAAAAACTGTGCTTCCTACACACAGGGGCCATATTTAGTTCAACTCTGCTTAGGAAACTGACAAGAACAGTAGATCCTCTTCAGTCCAATACTCTTTACTTGCTGGGAACAGACGCGTGTGATATTTGTACTGTGTATGGTATGGGAGCGCAATAGTGACTCTTCTTACCAGAAAACAACTCTTGCTCCTAGGATCAAAAACTGCATGTGACTCAACTCCGTTTAGAACTGGGAAACAAACGCGAGCTCGCCTTACAATAAACACACTCTGCTTTTGAGAAAAGGGCACTCATCTACTCTACTGTGTTTCCTATGGGGTCCGAACAGTGAGCTTGCTCAGAACAAAAGAACTGTGCTTCCTACACACACGGCCATATCTAGATCAATTCTGCTTAGGACCCTGACACGAACAGTAGATCCTCTTCAGTCCAATACACTGTACTTGCTGGGAACAGACACCAGTACTATTTGCCCTGTGTATGACAATGGGAGCGCTATAGTGAGTCTTCTTACAGGAAACAACTCTTGCTTGTAGGACCAGAAACTGCATGGGATTCAACTCCATTTAGGACTGGAAAACAAATTCTAGCTCGCCTTACAAGAAACACACTCTGCTTTTGAGAAAAGAGCACTCTTCTACTCTACTGTGTCTCCTATGGGGTCCGAACAGTGAGCTTGCTGAGAACAAAAGAACTGTGCTACCTACACACACAGGCCATATGTAGTTCAACTCTGCTTAGGAAACTGTCAAGAACAGTAGCTCCTCTTCAGTCCAATACACTGTACTTGCTGGAAACATACGCGAGTGCTATTTGCACTGTGTATGGCAATTGGAGCGCAATAGTGACTATTCTTACCAGAAAACAACTCATGGTCGTAGGACCAAAAACTGCATGTGACTCACCTGCATTTAAGACTGGGAAAAAAACGCTAGCTCTCCTTACAAGAAACACACTCTGCTTTTGAGAAAAGAGCACTCTTCTACTCTACTGTGTTTCCTATATGGCCAGAACAGTGAGCTTGCTCAGAACAAAAGGACTGTGCATCCTACAAACACGGCCATATCTAGTTCAATTCTGCTTAGGAAACTGACAAGAATAGTAGCTCCTTTTCAGTCCAATACACTGTACTTCCTGGGAACATACGTGAGTGCTATTTGCACTGTGTATGGCAATGGGAGCGCAATAGTGACTTTCCTTACCAGAAAACAACTCTTGCTCGTAGTACCAAAAACTGCATGTGATTCAACTCCATTTAGGACTGGGAAACAAATGCTAGATCGCCTTACAAGAAACACACTCTGCTTTTGAGAAAAGAGCACTCTTCTACTCTACTGTTTTTCCTATGGGGTCCGAACATTGAGCTTGCTCAGAACAAAAACTGTGCTTCCTACACACAGGGGCCATATTTAGTTCAACTCTGCTTAGGAAACTGACAAGAACAGTAGATCCTCTTCAGTCCAATACTCTTTACTTGCTGGGAACAGACGCGTGTGATATTTGTACTGTGTATGGTATGGGAGCACAATAGTGACTCTTCTTACCAGAAAACAACTCTTGCTCCTAGGATCAAAAACTGCATGTGACTCAACTCCGTTTAGAACTGGGAAACAAAGGCGAGCTCGCCTTACAATAAACACACTCTGCTTTTGAGAAAAGGGCACTCATCTACTCTACTGTGTTTCCTATGGGGTCCGAACAGTGAGCTTGCTCAGAACAAAAGAACTGTGCTTCCTACACACACGGCCATATCTAGATCAATTCTGCTTAGGACCCTGACACGAACAGTAGATCCTCTTCAGTCCAATACACTGTACTTGCTGGGAACAGACACCAGTACTATTTGCCCTGTGTATGACAATGGGAGCGCTATAGTGAGTCTTCTTACAGGAAACAACTCTTGCTTGTAGGACCAGAAACTGCATGGGATTCAACTCCATTTAGGACTGGAAAACAAATTCTAGCTCGCCTTACAAGAAACACACTCTGCTTTTGAGAAAAGAGCACTCTTCTACTCTACTGTGTCTCCTATGGGGTCCGAACAGTGAGCTTGCTGAGAACAAAAGAACTGTGCTACCTACACACACAGGTCATATGTAGTTCAACTCTGCTTAGGAAACTGTCAAGAACAGTAGCTCCTCTTCAGTCCAATACACTGTACTTGCTGGAAACATACGCGAGTGCTATTTGCACTGTGTATGGCAATTGGAGCACAATAGTGACTATTCTTAACAGAAAACAACTCATGGTCGTAGGACCAAAAACTGCATGTGACTCACCTGCATTTAAGACTGGGAAAAAAACGCTAGCTCTCCTTACAAGAAACACACTCTGCTTTTGAGAAAAGAGCACTCTTCTACTCTACAGTGTTTCCTATATGGCCAGAACAGTGAGCTTGCTCAGAACAAAAGAACTGTGCATCCTACAAACACGGCCATATCTAGTTCAATTCTGCTTAGGAAACTGACAAGAATAGTAGCTCCTTTTCAGTCCAATACACTGTACTTCCTGGGAACATACGTGAGTGCTATTTGCACTGTGTATGGCAATGGGAGCGCAATAGTGACTTTCCTTACCAGAAAACAACTCTTGCTCGTAGTACCAAAAACTGCATGTGATTCAACTCCATTTAGGACTGGGAAACAAATGCTAGATCGCCTTACAAGAAACACACTCTGCTTTTGAGAAAAGAGCACTCTTCTACTCCACTCTGTTTCCTATAGGGCCAGAACAGAGAGCTTTCTCAGAAAAAAGAACTGTGCTTCCTATACCCATGGCCATATCTAGTTCAATTCTGTTTAGGAAACTGACAAGAACAGTAGATCTTCTTCAGTCCAATACACTGTACATGCTGGGAACAGACGCCAGTGCTATTTGCCCTGTCTATGACAATGGGATCGCAATAGTGACTCTTCTTACCAGAAAACAACTCTTGCTCATAGGACCAAAAACTGCATGTGACTCAACTCCATTTAGGACTGGGAAACAAACGCTAGCTCGCCTTACAAGAAACACACTCTGCTTTTGAGAAAAGAGCACTCTTCTACTCTACTGTGTTTCCTATAGGGACAGGACAGTGAGCTTGCTCAGAACAAAAGAACTGTGCTTCCTACACACACGCGCCACTTCTAGTTCAACTCTGCTTAGGAAACTGACAAGAACAGTAGCTACTCTTCAGTTCAATACACTGTACTTGCTGGGAACAGACACGAGTGTTATTTGCACTGTATACGGCAATGGGAGCACAATAGTGACTTTCCTTACTAGAAAACAACCGTTGCTCATAGGACCAGAAACTGCATGTGACTCAACTCCATTTAGGACTGGGAAACAAACGCTAGATCGCCTTACAAGAAACACACTCTGCTTTTGAGAAACGAGCACTCTTCTACTCAACTGTGATTCCAAAGGCGTCCGAAGAGTGTGCTTGTTCAGAACAAAAGAACTGTGCTTCCTACACACACGGACCATATCTAGTTCAACTCTGCTTAGGAAACTGACAAGAACAGTAGCTCCTCTTCAGACCAATACACTGTACATGCTGAGAACAGATGCCAGTGCTATTTGCCCTGTGTATGGCAATGGGAGCACAATAGTGACTCTTCTTACCAGAAAACAACTCTGGCTCGTAGGACCAGAAACTGCATGGGATTCAACTCCATTTTTGACTGGGAAACAAACACTAGCTCGCCTTACAAGAAACACACTCTGCTTTTGTGAAAAGAGCACTCTTCTACTCTATTGTGTTTCCTATGGGGTCTGAACAGTGAGACTGTCAGAACAAAAGAACTGTGCTTCCTACACAGACGGGCCATATCTAGTTCAACTCTGCTTAGGAAACTGACAAGAACAGTAGCCCCTCTTCAGTCCAATACACTGTACTTGCTGCGAACAGACGCGAGTGCTAATTGCACTGTGTATGGCAATGGCAGCTCAATAGTGACTTTCCTTACCAGAAAACAACTCTTGCTTGTAGGACCGAAAACTGCATGTGATTCAACTCCATTTAGAACTGGGAAATAAACGCTAGCTCGCCTTACAAGATAGAGACTCTGCTTTTGAGAAAAGAGCACTCTTCTACTCTACTGTGTTTACTATATGGCCAGAACAGTTAGCTTGCTCACAACAAAAGAACTGTGCTTCCTATACCCATGGCCATATCTAGTTCAATTCTGTTTAGGAAACTGACAAGAACAGTAGATCCTCTTCAGTCCAATACACTGTACATGCTGGGATCAGTCGCCATTGCTATTTGCCCTGTGTATGACAATGTGAGCGCAATAGTGACTCTTCTTACCAGAAAACAACTCTTGCTCGTAGGACCAGAAACTGCATGTGACTCAACTCCATTTAAGACTGGGAAACAAATGCTAGCTCGCCTTACAAGAAAAAAAACTCTGCTTTTGAGAAAAGGGAACTCTTCTACTCTACTGTGTTTCCTATGGGGTCCGAACAGTGAGCTTGCTCAGAACAAAAGAACTGTGCTTCCTACACACACGGGCCATATCTAGTTCAACTCTGCATAGGAAACTGACAAGAACAGTAGCTCCTCTTCAGTCCAATACACTGTACTTGCTGGGAACAGACGCGAGTGCTATTTGCACTGTGTATGGCAATGGGAGCGCAATAGTGACTCTTCTTACCAGAAAAGAACTCTTGCTCATAGGACAAGAAACTGCATGGGATTCAACTCAATTTCTGACTGGGAAACAAACACTAGCTCGCCTATCAAGAAACACACTCTGATTTTGAGAAAAGAGCACTCTTCTACTCTACTGTGTTTCCTATGGGGTCCGAACAGTGAGCTTGCTCAGAACAAAAGAACTGTGCTTCCTACACACACGGGCCATATCTAATTCAACTCTGTTTAGGAAACTGACAAAAACAGTAGATCCTCTTCAGTCCAATACACTGTACATGCTTGGAACAGATGCCTGTGCTATTTGCCCTGTGTATGACAATGGGAGCGCAACAGTGACTCTTCATACCAGAAAACAACTCTTGCTCATAGGACCAGAAACAGCATGGGATCCAACTCCATTTAGGACTGGGAAACAAACGCTATCTCGCCTTACAAAAACACACTCTGCTTTTGAGAAAAGAGCACTCTCTTCTCTACTGTGTTTCCTAAGTGTTCTGAACAGTGAGCTTGCTCAGAACAAAAGAACTGTGCTTCCTTCACACACGGGCCATATCTAGTTACACTCGGCTTAGAAAACTGACAAGCACAGTAGCTCCTCTTCAGTCCAATACACTGTACTTGTTGGGAACAGACGCGAGTGCTATTTGCACTGTGTATGGCAATGGGAGCACAATAGTGACTTTCCTTACAAGAAAACAACTCTTGCTCGTAGAACCAAAAACTGCATGTGATTCAACTCCATGTAGAACTGGAAAATAAACGCTAGCTCGCCTTACAAGGAACACACTCTGCTTTTGAGAAAACGGCACTCTTCTACTCTGCTGTGTTTCCTATGGGATCCGAACAGTGTGCTTGCTCAGAACAAAAGAACTGTGCTTCCTACACACACGGGCCATATCTAGTTCAATTTTGCTTAGGAAACTGACAAGAACTGTAGCTCCTCTTCAGTCCAATACACTGTACTTGCTGGAAACAGACGCGTGTGCTATTTGCCCTGTGTATGACAATGGGAGTGCAATAGTGACTCTTCTTACCAGAAAAAAACTCTTGCTCGTAGGATAAGAAACTGCATGTGATTAAACTCCATTTAGAACTGGGAAACAAACGCAAGCTCGCCTTACAAGAAACACACTCTGCTTTTGAGAAAAGAGCACTCTTCTACTCTACTGTGTTTCCTATGGGGTCCGAACAGTGAGCTTGCTCAGAACAAAAGAACTGTGCTTCCTACACACAGCCATATCTAGTTCAATTCTGCTTAGGAACCTGACAAGAACAGTAGATTCTCTTCAGTCCAATACACTTTACATGCTGGGAACAGACGCGAGTGCTATTTGCACTGTGTATGACAATGGGAGAGCAAGAGTGACTCTTCTTACCAGAAAACAACTCTTGCTCGTAGGACCGAAAACTGCATGTGATTCAACTCCATTTAGAACTGGGAAATAATCGCTAGCTCGCCTTACAAGAAAGTTACTCTGCTTTTGAGAAAGAGCACTCTTCTACTCTACTGTGTTTCCTATATGGCCAGAACAGTGAGCTTGCTCAGAGCAAAAGAACTGTGCTTCCTACACACACGGCCATATCTAGTTCAATTCTGCTTAGGAACCTGACAAGAACAGTAGATTCTCTTCAGTCCAATACACTTTACATGCTGGGAACAGAGGCCAGTGCTATTTGCCCTGTGCATGACAATGGGAGCGCAATAGTGACTCTTCTTACCAGAAAACAACTCTTGCCGTAGGACCAGAAACTGCATGTGATTCAACTCCATTTCTGACTGGGAAACAAACACTAGCTCCCCTTACAAGAAACACACTCTGCTTTTGAGAAAAGAGCACTCTTCTACTCTACACTGTTTCCTATGGGGTTCGAACAGTGAGCTTGCTCAGAACAAATGAATTTTGCTTCCTACGTACACGGGCCCTATCTAGTTCAACTGTGCTTAGGAAACTGACAAGAACAGTAGCTCCTATTCAGTCCAATACACTGTACATGCTGGGAACAGACGAGAGTGGTGTTTGCAATGTGCACGGCAATGGGAGCACAATAGTTACTCTTCTTACCAGAAAACAAATCTTGCTTGTAGGACCAGAAATTGCTTGGGATTCAACTCCATTTCTGACGGGGAAACAAACACTAGCTCGCCTTATGAGAAACAAACTCTGCTTTTGAGAAAAGAGCACTCTTCTACTCCACTGGGTTTCCTATAGTGCCAGAACAGTGAGCTTGCTCAGAACAAAAGAATTGTGCTACCTACACACACGGGCCATATCTAGTTCAACTCTGCTTACGAAACTGACAAGAACAGTAGATCCTCTTCAGTCCAATACACTATAGATGCTGGGAACAGACGCCAGTGCTATTTGTCCTGTGTATGACAATGGGAGCGCAATAGTGACTCTTCTTCCCTGAAAACAACTCTTGCTCGTAGGACAAGAACCTGCATGTGACTCAACTCCATTTAGGACTGGGAAACAAAGGCTAGCTCGACTTACAAGAAACACACTCTGGTTTTGAGAGAAGGGCACACTTCTACTCTACTGTGTTTCCAATGGGGTCCGAACAGTGAGCTTGCTCAGAACAAAAGAACTGTGCTTCCTACACACAGCCATATCTAGTTCAATTCTGCTTAGGAACCTGACAAGAACAGTAGATTCTCTTCAGTCCAATACACTTTACATGCTGGGAACAGACGCGAGTGCTATTTGCACTGTGTATGACAATGGGAGAGCAAGAGTGACTCTTCTTACCAGAAAACAACTCTTGCTCGTAGGACCGAAAACTGCATGTGATTCAACTCCATTTAGAACTGGGAAATAATCGCTAGCTCGCCTTACAAGAAAGTTACTCTGCTTTTGAGAAAGAGCACTCTTCTACTCTACTGTGTTTCCTATATGGCCAGAACAGTGAGCTTGCTCAGAGCAAAAGAACTGTGCTTCCTACACACACGGCCATATCTAGTTCAATTCTGCTTAGGAACCTGACAAGAACAGTAGATTCTCTTCAGTCCAATACACTTTACATGCTGGGAACAGAGGCCAGTGCTATTTGCCCTGTGCATGACAATGGGAGCGCAATAGTGACTCTTCTTACCAGAAAACAACTCTTGCCGTAGGACCAGAAACTGCATGTGATTCAACTCCATTTCTGACTGGGAAACAAACACTAGCTCCCCTTACAAGAAACACACTCTGCTTTTGAGAAAAGAGCACTCTTCTACTCTACACTGTTTCCTATGGGGTTCGAACAGTGAGCTTGCTCAGAACAAATGAATTTTGCTTCCTACGTACACGGGCCCTATCTAATTCAACTGTGCTTAGGAAACTGACAAGAACAGTAGCTCCTATTCAGTCCAATACACTGTACATGCTGGGAACAGACGAGAGTGGTGTTTGCAATGTGCACGGCAATGGGAGCACAATAGTTACTCTTCTTACCAGAAAACAAATCTTGCTTGTAGGACCAGAAATTGCTTGGGATTCAACTCCATTTCTGACGGGGAAACAAACACTAGCTCGCCTTATGAGAAACAAACTCTGCTTTTGAGAAAAGAGCACTCTTCTACTCCACTGGGTTTCCTATAGTGCCAGAACAGTGAGCTTGCTCAGAACAAAAGAATTGTGCTACCTACACACACGGGCCATATCTAGTTCAACTCTGCTTACGAAACTGACAAGAACAGTAGATCCTCTTCAGTCCAATACACTATAGATGCTGGGAACAGACGCCAGTGCTATTTGTCCTGTGTATGACAATGGGAGCGCAATAGTGACTCTTCTTCCCTGAAAACAACTCTTGCTCGTAGGACAAGAACCTGCATGTGACTCAACTCCATTTAGGACTGGGAAACAAAGGCTAGCTCGACTTACAAGAAACACACTCTGGTTTTGAGAGAAGGGCACACTTCTACTCTACTGTGTTTCCAATGGGGTCCGAACAGTGAGCTTGCTCAGAACAAAAGAACTGTGCTTCCTACACACACGGGCCATATCTAGTTCAACCCTGCTTAGGAAACTGACAAGAACAGTACCTCCTCTTCAGAACAATACACTGTACTTGCTGGGAACAGACGCGAGTGCTATTTGCACTGTATACGTCAATGGGAGCTCAATAGTGACTTTCCTTGCCAGAAAACAACTCTTGCTCGTAAACCAAAAACTGCATATGACTCAACTCCATTTAGGACTTTTTAACAAATGGTAGCTAACCTTACAAGAAACACACTCTGCTTTTGAGAAAAGAGCACTCTTCTTCTCTACTGTGTTTCCTATAGGGCCAGAAGAGTGAGCTTGCACAGAATAAAGGAACTGTGCTTCCTACACACACGGGCCATATCTAGTTCAACTCTGCTTAGGAAACTGACAAGAACAGTAGCTCCTCTTCAGTCCAATACACTGTACATGCTGGGAACAGACGAGAGTGGTGTTTGCAATGTGTATGGCAATGGGAGTACAATAGTGACTCTTCTTACCACAAAACAAATCTTGCTTGTAGGACCAGAAATTGCATGGGATTCAACTCCTTTTCTGACTGGGAAACAAACACTAGCTTGCCTTATGAGAAACAAACTCTGCTTTTGAGAAAAGAGCACTCTTCTACTCTACTGGGTTTCCTATAGTGAGAGAACAGTGAGCTTGCTCAAAATAAAGGAACTGTGCTTCCTACACACACGGGCCATATCTAGTTCAACTCTGCTTACGAAACTGAAAAGAACAGTACCTCCTCTTCAGAATAATACACTGTACTAGCTGGGAACAGACGTGAGTGCTATTTGCACTCTGTATGACAATAGGAGCGCAATAGTGACTTTCCTTACCAGAAAACAACTCTTGCTCGTAGGACCAAAAACTGCATGTGTCTCAACTCCATTTAGGACTGGGAAACAAACGCTATCTCGCCTTACAAGAAACATACTCTGCTTTTGAGAAAGGAGCACTCTTCTACTCTACTGTGTTTCCTATAGGGCCAGAACAGTGAGCTTGCTCAGAACAAAAGAACTGTGCTTCCTACATACACGGGCCATATCCAGTTCAACTCTGCTTAGGAAACTGACAAGATCAGTAGCTCCTCTTCAGTCCAATACACTGTACTTGCTGGGAACAGACGCGAGTGCTATTTGCACTGTCTATGGCAATGGGAGCGCAATAGTGACTTTCCTTACAAGAAAACAACTCTTGCTCGTAGGAACAGAAACTGCATGGGATTCAACTTCATTTAGGACTGGGAAACAAACCCTAGCTCGCCTTACAAGAAACACACTCTGCTTTTGCGAAAAGAGCACTCTTCTTCTCTACTGTGTTTCCTATGGGGTCCAAACAGTGAGCT
Organism: Peromyscus eremicus; assembly: GCF_949786415.1. Lineage (NCBI taxonomy): Eukaryota > Metazoa > Chordata > Mammalia > Rodentia > Cricetidae > Peromyscus > Peromyscus eremicus. Next base: position 15,284 of record NW_026734786.1, on the reverse strand, counting down.
AGCACAGAAAAAAAGAACTGTGCTTCCTACAAACACGGGCCATATCTAGTTCAACTCTGCTTAGGAAACTGACAAGGAAAGTAGATCCTCTTCAGTCCAATACACTGTACTTACTGGGAACAGACGAGAGTGGTGTTTGCAATGTGTATGGCAATGGGAGCTCAATAGTGACTCTTATTACCAGAGAACAACTCTTGCTCGTAGGAGCAGAAACCGCATGGTATTCAACTCCATTTCTGACTGGGAAACAAACCATAGCTCGCCCTACAAGAAACACACTCTGCTTTTGCGAAAAGAGCACTGTTCTACTCTACTGTGTTTCCTATAGGGCAGAACAGTGAGCTTGCTCAAAACAAAAGAAGTGTGCTTCCTACACACACGGGCCATATCTAGTTCAACTCTGCTTAGCAAACTGACAAGGACAGTAGCTCCACTTCTGTCCCATACACTGTAAATGCTGGGAACGGTCGCCAGTGCTATTTGCACTGTGTATGACAATGGGAGTGCAATAGTGACTCTTCTTTCTAGAAAACAACTCTTGCACGTAGGACCAGAAACTGTATGTGATTCAACTCCATTTAGGACTGGGAAACAAACGCTAGCTCGCCTTACAAGAAATACACTTTGCTTTTGAGAAAAGAGCACTCTTATACTCTACTGTGTTGCCTATGGGGTCCGAAGAGTGAGCTTGCTCATAACAAAAGAACTGTGCCTCCTACACTCACGGGCCATATCTAGTTCAATTCTACTTAGGAAACTGACAAGAACAGGAGCTCCTCTTCAGTCCAAGACACTGTACTTGCTGGGAACAGACGTGTGTGCTATTTGCCCTGTGTATGAAAATGGGAGCGCAATAGTGAATCTTCTTACCAGAAAACTACTCTTGCTCATAGGACCAGAAAGTGTATGTGATTCAACTCCATTTAGGACTGGGAAACAAACGCTAGCTCGCCTTACAAGAAATACACTTTGCTTTTGAGAAAAGAGCACTCTTCTACTCTGCTGTGTTTCCTATGGGGTCTGAACAGTGAGCTTGCTCAGAACAAAAGAACTGTGCTTCCTACACACACGGGCCATATCTAATTCAACTCTGCTTAGGAAACTGACAAGAACAGTAGCTCCTCTTCAGTCCAATATACTGTACTTGCTGCGAACAGACGTGAGTGCTATTTACACTGTGTATGGTAATGGGAACTCAATTGTGACTTTCCTTACCAGAAAACAACTCTTGCTTGCAGGACCGAAAATTGCATGTGATTCAACTCCATTTAGAACTGGGAAATAAATGCTAGCTCGCCTAACAAGAAACAGACTCTGCTTTTGAGAAAAGAGCACGCTTCTACTCTACTGTGTTTCCTATATGGTCAGAACAGTGAGCTTGCTCAGAACAAAAGAACTGTGCTTACTACACACACGGCCATATCTAGATCAATTCTGCTTAGGAAACTGACAAGAACAGTAGCTCCTCTTCAGTCCAATACACTGTACATGCTGGGAACCGACACCTGTGCTATTTGCCCTGTGTACGACAATGGGAGCGCAATAGTGACTCTTCTTACCAGAAAACAACTCTTGCTCGTAGGACAAGAAACTGCATGTGATTCAACTCCATTTAGGACTGGGAAACAAACGCTAGTTCGCCTTACAAGAAACACACTCTGCTTTTGAGAAAAGAGCACTCTTCTACTCTACTGTTTTTCCTATGGCGTCCGAACAAAGAGCTTGCTCAGAACAAAAGAACTGTGCTTCCTACACACACGGCCATATCTAGTTCAATTCTGCTTAGGAACCTGAGAAGAACAGTAGATTCTCTTCAGTCCAATACACTTTACATGCTGGGGACAGACGCCAGTGCTATTTGCCCTGTGTATGTCAATGGGAGCGCAATAGTGACTCTTCTTACCAGAAAACAACTCTTGCTTGTAGGACCAGAAACTGCATGGGATTCAACTCCATTTAAGACTGGGAAACAAACGCTAGCTCGCCTTATAAGAAACACACTCTGCTTTTGAGAAAAGAGCACTCTTCTACTCTACTGTTTTTCCTATGGGACCAGAACAGTGAGCTTGCTCAGAACAAAAGAACTGTGCTTCCTACACACACTGGCCATATCTAGTTCAACTCTGCTTAAGAAACTGACAAGAACAGTAGCTCCTCTTCAGTCCAATACAATGTACTTGCTGGGAACAGACGCGGGTGCTATTTGCACTGTGTATGGCAATGGGAGCGCAATAGTGATTCCTTACCAGAAAACAACTCTTGCTCGTAGGACCAGAAACTGCATGTGATTCAACTCCATTTCTGACTGGGAAACAAACACTAGCTCCCCTTACCAGAAACACACTCTGCTTTTGAGAACAGAGCACTCTTCTACTCTACACTGTTTCCTATGGGGTCTGAACAGTGAGCTTGCTCAGAACAAAAGAACTGTGCTTCCTACACACACGGGCCATATCTAATTCAACTCTGCTTAGGAAACTGACAAGAACAGTAGCTCCTCTTCAGTCCAATATACTGTACTTGCTGGGAACAGACGCGAGTGCTATTTACACTGTGTATGGTAATGGGAACTCAATTGTGACTTTCCTTACCAGAAAACAACTCTTGCTTGCAGGACAGAAAACTGCATGTGATTCAACTCCATTTAGAACTGGGAAATAAATGCTAGCTCGCATAACAAGAAACAGACTCTGCTTTTGAGAAAAGAGCACGCTTCTACTCTACTGTGTTTCCTATATGGTCAGAACAGTGAGCTTGCTCAGAACAAAAGAACTGTGCTTCCTACACACACGGCCATATCTAGATCAATTCTGCTTAGGAAACTGACAAGAACAGTAGCTCCTCTTCAGTCCAATACACTGTACATGCTGGGAACCGACACCTGTGCTATTTGCCCTGTGTACGACAATGGGAGCGCAATAGTGACTCTTCTTACCAGAAAACAACTCTTGCTCGTAGGACAAGAAACTGCATGTGATTCAACTCCATTTAGGACTGGGAAACAAACGCTAGTTCGCCTTACAAGAAACACACTCTGCTTTTGAGAAAAGAGCACTCTTCTACTCTACTGTTTTTCCTATGGCGTCCGAACAAAGAGCTTGCTCAGAAAAAAAGAACTGTGCTTCCTACACACACGGCCATATCTAGTTCAATTCTGCTTAGGAACCTGAGAAGAACAGTAGATTCTCTTCAGTCCAATACACTTTACATGCTGGGGACAGACGCCAGTGCTATTTGCCCTGTGTATGTCAATGGGAGCGCAATAGTGACTCTTCTTACCAGAAAACAACTCTTGCTTGTAGGACCAGAAACAGCATGGGATTCAACTCCATTTAAGACTGGGAAACAAACGCTAGCTCGCCTTATAAGAAACACACTCTGCTTTTGAGAAAAGAGCACTCTTCTACTCTACTGTTTTTCCTATGGGACCAGAACAGTGAGCTTGCTCAGAACAAAAGAACTGTGCTTCCTACACACACTGGCCATATCTAGTTCAACTCTGCTTAAGAAACTGACAAGAACAGTAGCTCCTCTTCAGTCCAATACAATGTACTTGCTGGGAACAGACGCGAGTGCTATTTGCACTGTGTATGGCAATGGGAGCGCAATAGTGATTCCTTACCAGAAAACAACTCTTGCTCGTAGGACCAGAAACTGCATGTGATTCAACTCCATTTCTGACTGGGAAACAAACACTAGCTCCCCTTACCAGAAACACACTCTGCTTTTGAGAACAGAGCACTCTTCTACTCTACACTGTTTCCTATGGGGTCTGAACAGTGAGCTTGCTCAGAACAAAAGAACTGTGCTTCCTACACACACGGGCCATATCTAATTCAACTCTGCTTAGGAAACTGACAAGAACAGTAGCTCCTCTTCAGTCCAATATACTGTACTTGCTGGGAACAGACGCGAGTGCTATTTACACTGTGTATGGTAATGGGAACTCAATTGTGACTTTCCTTACCAGAAAACAACTCTTGCTTGAAGGACAGAAAACTGCATGTGATTCAACTCCATTTAGAACTGGGAAATAAATGCTAGCTCGCATAACAAGAAACAGACTCTGCTTTTGAGAAAAGAGCACGCTTCTACTCTACTGTGTTTACTATATGGTCAGAACAGTGAGCTTGCTCAGAACAAAAGAACTGTGCTTCCTACACACACGGCCATATCTAGATCAATTCTGCTTAGGAAACTGACAAGAACAGTAGCTCCTCTTCAGTCCAATACACTGTACATGCTGGGAACCGACACCTGTGCTATTTGCCCTGTGTACGACAATGGGAGCGCAATAGTGACTCTCCTTACCAGAAAACAACTCTTGCTCGTAGGACAAGAAACTGCATGTGATTCAACTCCATTTAGGATTGGGAAACAAACGCTAGCTCGCCTTACAAGAAACACACTCTGCTTTTGAGAAAAGAGCACTCTTCTACTCTACTGTTTTTCCTATGGCGTCCGAACAAAGAGCTTGCTCAGAAAAAAAGAACTGTGCTTCCTACACACACGGCCATATCTAGTTCAATTCTGCTTAGGAACCTGAGAAGAACAGTAGATTCTCTTCAGTCCAATACACTTTACATGCTAGGGACAGACGCCAGTGCTATTTGCCCTGTGTATGTCAATGGGAGCGCAATAGTGACTCTTCTTACCAGAAAACAACTCTTGCTTGTAGGACCAGAAACTGCATGGGATTCAACTCCATTTAAGACTGGGAAACAAACGCTAGCTCGCCTTATAAGAAACACACTCTGCTTTTGAGAAAAGAGCACTCGTCTACTATACAGTTTTTCCTATGGGACCAGAACAGTGAGCTTGCTCAGAACAAAAGAACTGTGCTTCCTACACACACTGGCCATATCTAGTTCAACTCTGCTTAGGAAACTGACAAGAACAGTAGCTCCTCTTCAGTCCAATACAATGTACTTGCTGGGAACAGACGCGAGTGCTATTTGCACTGTGTATGGCAATGGGAGCACAATAGTGATTCCTTACCAGAAAACAACTCTTGCTCGTAGGACCAGAAACTGCATGTGATTCATCTCCATTTCTGACTGGGAAACAAACACTAGCTCCCCTTACCAGAAACACACTCTGCTTTTGAGAAAAGAGCACTCTTCTACTCTACACTGTTTCCTATGGGGTCCGAACAGTGAGCTTGCTCAGAACAAATGAATTTTGCTTCCTACGTACACGGGCCATATCTAATTCAACTCTGCTTAGGAAAGTGACAAGAACAGTAGCTCCCCTTCTGTCCAATACACTGTACTTGGTGGGAACAGACGCGAGTGCTATTTGCACTGTATATGTCAATGGGAGTACAATAGTGACTTTCCTTGCCAGAAAACAACTCTTGCTCGTAAACCAAAAACTGCATATGACTCAACTCCATTTAGGACTTTTTAACAAACTGTAGCTAACCTTACAAGAAACACACTCTGCTTTTGAGAAAAGAGCACTCTTCTACTCTACTGTGTTTCCTATGGGGTCCAAACAGTGAGCTTGCTCAGAACAAAAGAATTGTGCTTCCCACACACGGCCATATCTAGTTCAATTCTGCTTAGGAAACTGACAAGAACAGTACCTCCTCTTCAGTCCAATACACTGTACTTGCTGGGAACAGACGCGAGGGTTATTTGCACTGTGCATGATCATGGGAGCACAATAGTGACTCTTCTTACCAGAAAACAACTCTTGCTCGTAGGACCGAAAACTGCATGTGATTCAACTCCATTTAGAACTGGGAAATAATCGCTAGCTCGCCTTCCAAGAAAGAGACTCTGCTTTTGAGAAAAGAGCACTCTTCTACTCTACTGTGTTTCCTATATGGCCAGAACAGTGAGCTTGCTCAGAACAAAAGAACTGTGCTTCCTACACACACGGCAATATCTAGATCAATTCTGCTTAGGAAACTGACAAGAACAGTAGATCTTCTTTAGTCCAATACACTGTACATGCTGGGAACCGACACCAGTGCTATTTGCCCTGTGTATGACAATGGGAGCGCAATAGTGACTCTTCTTACCAGAAAACAACTCTTGCTCATAGGACAAGAAACTGCATGTGATTCAACTCCATTTAGGACTGGGAAACAAAGCTAGCTCGCCTTACAAGAAACACACTCTGATTTGAGAAAAGATCACTCTTCTATTTACTGTGTTTCCTATGGGGTCCGAACAGTGAGCTTGCTCAGAACAAAAGAACTGTGCTTCGTACACACACGGGCCATATCTACTTCAACTCTGCTTAGGAAACTGACAAGACCTGTAGCTCCTCTTCAGTCCAATACACTGTACTTGCTGGGAATAGACGCCAGGGCTATTTTCACTGTGTATGGCATTTTGAGTGCAACAGTGACTTTCCTTACCAGAAAACAACTCTTGCTCGTAGGACCGAAAACTGCATGTGATTCAACTCCATTTATAACTGGGAAATAAACGCTAGCTTGCCTTACAAGAAACAGACTCTGCTTTTGAGAAAGTAACACTCTTCTACTCTACTGTGTTTCCTATAAGGCCAGAACAAAAGAACTGTGCTTTCTACACACACGGCCATATCTAGATCATTTCTGCTTAGGAAACTGACAAGAACAGTAGATCCTCTTCAGTCCAATACACTGTACATGCTGAGAACCGACACCAGTGCTATGTGCCCTGTGTATGACAATGGGAGCGCAATAGTGACTCTTCTTACCAGAAAACAACTCTTGCTCGTGGGACCAAAAACTGCATGTGATTCAACTCCATTTAGGACTGGGAAACAAACGCTAGCTCGCCTTACAAGAAACACACTCTGCTGCTGTGGGATGGTCTGTATGTCAAGTGTGTTGCTGATTGGTCAGTAAATAAATCACTGATTGGCCATTGGCTAGGCAGGAAGTATAGGTGGGACAAGGAAAAGAATTCTGGGAAGTGGAAGGCTGAGAGAGAGACACTGCCAGCCGCCATGAGGACAAGGAAGATGTAAGGTACCATTAAGCCATGAGCCATGTGGCAAAGTAAAGATTAATAGAAATGGGCTAAATATAAGAGTAAGAGCTAGACAATAACAGGTCTGAGCTAATGGCCAAGCTGTTTAAATAATGTAAGAGTCTGTGTGTTTATTTTATAAGTGGGCTCTGGGACTGGCGGGACTTGGTGGCGGGAGCTGGAGAGAAATTCTCCAGCAACACTCTGCTTTTGAGAAAAGAGCACTCTTCTACTCTACTGTGTTTCCTATGGGGTCCGAACAGTGAGCTTGCTCAGAACAAAAGAACTGTGCTTCCTACACAGGGACATATCTAGTTCAATTCTGCTTAGGAACCTGACAAGAACAGTAGATTCTCTTCAGTCCAATACACTTTACATGCTGGGAACAGACGCGAGTGCTATTTGCCCTTTGTATGACAATGGGAGCGCAATAGTGACTCTTCTTACCAGAAAACAACTCTTGCTCGTAGGACCAGAAACTGCATGAGACAACACCACTTAGGACTGGGAAACAATCGCTAGCTCGCCTTACAAGTAAGAGACTCTGCTTTTGAGAAAAGAGCACTCTTCTACTCTACTGTGTTTCCTATGGGGTCCGAACAGTGAGCTTGCTCAGAACAAAAGAACTGTGCTTCCTACACACACAGGCCATATCTAGTTCTACTCTGCTTAGGAAACTGACAAGAAAAATGCTCCTCTTCAGTCCAATACACTGTACTTGCTGTGAAGAGACGCGAATGCTATTTGCACTGTGATTGACAATGGGAGCGCAATAGTGACTTTCCTTACCAGAAAACAACTCTTGCTCGTAGGACTAAAAACTGCATGTGATTCAACTCCATTTAGAACTGGGAAATAAACGCTAGCTCGCCTTACAAGAAACACACTCTGCTTTTGAGAAAAGAGCACTCTTCTACTCTACTGTGTTTCCGATGGGGTCCAAACAGTGAGCTTGCTCAGAACAAAAGAATTGTGCTTCCTACACACACGGCCATATCTAGTTCAATTCTGCTTAGGAAACTGACAAGAACAGTAGCTCCTCTTCTGTCCAATACAATGTACTTGCTGGGAACAGACGCGAGTGTTATTTGCACTGTGTATGACCATGGGAGCGCAATAGTGACTCTTCTTACCAGAAAACAACTCTTGCTCGTAGGACCGAAAACTGCATGTGATTCAACTCCATTTAGAACTGGGAAATAATCGATAGCTCGCCTTACAAAAAAGAGACTCTGCTTTTGATAAAAGAGCACTCTTCTACTCTACTGTGTTTCCTATATGGCCAGAACAGTGAGCTTGCTCAGAACAAAAGAACTGTGCTTCCTACACACACGTCCATATCTAGATCAATTCTGCTTAGGAAACTAACAAGAACAGTAGATCTTCTTTAGTCCAATACACTGTACATGCTGGGAAACGACACCAGTGCTATTTGCCCTGTGTATGACAATGGGAGCGCAATAGAGACTCTTCTTACCAGAAAACAACTCTTGCTTGTAGGACAAGAAACTGCATGTGATTCAACTCCATTTAGGACTGGGAAACAAATGCTAGCTCGTCTTACAAGAAACACACTCTGCTTTTGAGAAAAGAGCACTCTTCTACTCTACTGTGTTTCATATGTGGTCCGAACAGTGAGCTTGCTCAGAACAAAAGAACTGTGCTTCCTACGTACACGGGCCATATCTAGTTCAACTCTGCTTAGGAAACTGACAAGAACAGTAGCTCCTCTTCTGTCAAACACACTGTACTTGGTGGGAGCAGACGCGAGTGCTATTTGCAATGTGTATGGCAATGGGAGCGCAATAGTGACTTTCCTTACCAGAAAACAACTCTTGCTCGTAAACCAAAAACTGCATGTGTTTCAAGTCCATTTAGGACTGGGAAACAAATGCTAGCTCGTCTTACAAGAAACACACTCTGCTTTTGAGAAAAGAGCACTCTTCTACTCTACTGTGTTTCCTATGGGGTCCGAACAGTGAGCTTGCTCAGAACAAAAGAACTGTGCTACCTACACACACGGGCCATATCTAGTTCAACTCTGCTTAGGAAACTGACAAGAACAGTAGCTCCTCTTCAGTCCAATACACTGTACTTGCTGGGAGCAGACGCGAGTGCTATTTGCACTGTGTATGGCAATGGGAGCGCAATAGTGACTTTCCTTACAAGAAAACAACTCTTGCTCGTAGGACCAAAAACTGCATGTGATTCAACTCCATTTAGAACTGGAAAATAAACGCTAGCTCGCCTTACAAGAAACACATTCTGCTTTTCAGAAAAGAGCACTCTTCTACTTTACTGTGTTTCCTATGGGGTCCGAACAGTGAGCTTGCTCAGAACAAAAGAACTGTGCTTCCTACACACACGGGCCATATCTAGTTCAATTCTGCTTAGGAAACTGACAAGAACAGTAGCTCCTCTTCAGTCCAATACACTGTACTTGCTGGGACCAGACGCGTGTGCTATTTGCCCTGTGTATGACAAAGGGAGCACAATAGTGACACTTCTTACCAGAAAACAACTCTTGCTCGTAGGACCAGAAACTGCATGTGATTCAACTCCCTTTCGGACTGGGAAAAAAATGCTAGCTCGCCTTACAAGAAACATACTCTGCTTTTGAGAAAAGACACTCTTCTACTCTACTGTGTTTCCTATAGCGCCAGAACTGTGAGCTAGCTCAGAAAAAAAGAACTGTTCTTTCTACACACACAGCCATATCTAGTTCAATTCTGCCTAGGAAACTGACAAGAACAGTAGATCCTCTTCAGTACAATACACTGTACATGCTGGGAACAGACGCCAGTGCTATTTGCCCTGTGTATGACAATGGGAGCGCAATAGTGACTCTTTTGCCAGAAAACAAATCTTGCTCGTAGGACCAGAAACTGCATGTGATCAACTCCATTTAGGACTGCGAAAGGAACGCTAGCTCGCCTTACAGGAAACACACTGTGCTTTTGAGTAAAGAGTACTCTTCTATTCTACTGTGTTTTCTATGGGGTCAGAACAGTGAGCTTGCTCAGAGCAAAACAACTGTGCTTCCTACGCAGACGGGCATATCTTGTTCAACTCTGCTTAGGAAACTGACAAGAACAGTAGCTCCCCTTCAGTCCAATACACTGTACTAGCTGGGAACAGACGCGAGTGCTATTTGCACTGTGTTTGGCAATGGGAGAGTAATAGTCACTCTTCTTACCAGGAAACAACTCTTGCTCGTAGGACCAGAAACTGCATGTGATTAAACTCCATTTAGGACTGGGAAACAAACTCTAGCTCGCCTTACAAGAAACACACTCTGCTTTTGAGAAAAGAGCACTCTTCTACTCCACTGTGTTTCCCATGGTGTCCGAACAGTAAGCTTGCTCAGTACAAAAGAACTGTGCTTCCTACACACACGGGCCATATCTGGTTACACTCTGCTTAGGAAACTCATGAGAACAGTTGCTACTCTTCAAAACAATACACTGTACTTGCTGGGAACAGATGTGAGTGCTACTTGCACTCTGTATGGCAATAGGAGTGCAAAAGTGACTTTCCTTACCAGAAAACAACTCTTGCTCGTAGGACCAAAAACTGCATGTGTCTCAACTCCACTTAGGACTGGTAAACAAACACTATCTCACCTTACAAGAAACACACTCTGCTTTTGAGAAAGGAGCACTCTTATACTCTACTGTGTTTCCTATGGGGCCAGAGCAGTGAGCTTGCTCAGAACAAAAGAACTGTGCTTCCTACACACGGGCCATGTCTAGTTCAATTCTGCTTAGGAAACTGACAAGAACACTAGATCCTCTTCAGTCGAATACACTGTAAATGGTGCTAACAGACGCTACTGCTATTTGCCCTGTGTATGACAATGGGAGCGCAATAGTGACTCTTCTTACCAGAAAACAACTCTTGCTCATAGGATCAGAAACTGCATGTGATTCAACTCAATTTAGGACTGGGAAACAAACCCTTGCTGGCCTTACAAGAAACACACTCTGCTTTTGAGAAAAGAGCACTCTTCTACTCTACTTTTTTTCCTCTGGGGTCTGAACAGTGAGCTTGCTCAGAACAAAAGAACTGTGCTTCCTACATACACGGCCATATCCAGTTCAACTCTGCTTAGGAAACTGACAAGATCAGTAGCTCCTCTTCAATCCAACACACTGTACTTGCTGGGAACAGAACCCGAGTGCTATTTGCACTGTCTACGGTAATGGGAGCGCAATAGTGACTCTTATTACCAGAAAACAACTCTTGCACGTACGAACAGAAACTACAAGAGATTCAACTCCATTTAGGACTGGGAAAAAAACGCTAGGTCGCCTTACAAGAAACACACTCTGCTTTTGAAAAAAGAGCACTCTTCTACTCTACTGTGTTTCCTATGGGGTTCTAACAGTGAGCTTGCTCAGAACAAATGAACTGTGATTCCTACACAAACGGGCCATATCTAGTTCAACTCTGATTAGGAAACTGACAAGAACAGTAGCTCCTCTTCAGTCCAATACACTGTACTTGCTGGGAAAAGACGCGAGTGCTAATTTCACTGTGTATGGCATTGGGAGCACAAGAATGACTTTCCTTACCAGAGAACAACTCTTGTTCGTAGGACCAAATACTGCATGTGTTTCAACTCCATTAAGGACTGGGAAACAAACGCTAGCTTGTCTTACAAGAGAAACACTCTGCTTTTGAGAAAAGAGCACTCTTCTACGCTACTGTGTTTACTATAGGGCTAGAAGAGTGAGCTTGCTCAGAACAAAAGAACTGTGCTTCCTACACACACGGCCATATCTAGTTCAATTCTGGTTAGGAAACTGATAAGAACAGTAGATCCTCTTCAGTCCAATACACTGTACTTGCTGGGAACAGACGCCAGTGCTATTTGTCCTTTGTATGACAATGGGAGCGCAATAGTGACTCTTCTTTCTAGAAAACAACTCTTGCTCATAGTACCAGAAACTGCATGTGATTCAACTCCATTAAGGACTAGGAAAAAAACGCTAGCTCACCTTACAAGAAACACAATCTGCTTTTGAGAAAAGAGCACTCTTCTACACTACAGTGTTGCCTATGGGGTCCGAACAGTGAGCTAGCTCAGAACAAAAGAACTGTGCTTCCTACACTCACGGGCCATATCTAGTACAACTCTGCTTAGGAAACATACAAGAACAGTAGCTCCTCTTCAGTCCAATACACTGTACGTGCTGGGAACAGACGCCAGTGCTATTTTCACTGTGTATGCCATTGGGAGTGCAACAGTGACTTTCCTTACCAGAAAACAACTCTTGCTCGTAGTACCAAAAACTGCATGTGATTCAACTCCATTTAGGACTGGGAAACAAACGCTAGCTCGCCTTACAAGAAACACACTCTGCTTTTGAGAAAAGAGCACTCTTCTAATCTACTGTGTTTCCTGTAGGGCCAGAAGAGTGAGCTTGCTCAGAACAAAAGAACTGTGCTTCCTACACACAAGGCCATATCTAGTTCAATTCTGCTTAGGAAACTAACAACTACAGTAGATCCTCTTCAGTCCAATACACTGTACTTGCTGGGAACAGATGCCAGTGCTATTTGCCCTGTGTATGACAAAAGGAGCACAATAGTGACTCTTCTTACCAGAAAACAACTCTTGCTCGTAGGACCAGAAACTGCATGTGATTCAACTCCCTTTAGGACTGGGAAAAAAATGCTAGCTCGCCTTACAAGAAACAAACTCTGCTTTTGAGAAAAGACACTCTTCTACTCTACTGTGTTTCCTATAGCGCTAGAACTGTGAGCTGGCTCAGAACAAAAGAACTGTGCTTCCTACACACACAGTCATATCTAGTTCAATTCTGCCTAGGAAACTGACAAGAACAGTAGATCCTCCTCAGTACAATACACTGTACATGGTGCTAACATACGCTAGTGCTATTTGCCCTGTGTATGACAATGGGAGCGCAATAGTGACTCTTTTGCCAGAAAACAACTCTTGCTCGTAGGTCCAGAAACTGCATGTGATCAACTCCATTTAGGACTACAAAAGGAACGCTAGCTCGCCTTACAGGAAACACTCTCTGCTTTTGAGTAAAGAGTACTCTTCTATTCTACTGTGTTTTCTATGGGGTCCGAACAGTGAGCTTGCTCAGAGCAAAAGAACTGTGCTTCCTACACAGACGGGCATATCTTGTTCAACTCTGGTTAGGAAACTTACAAGAACAGTAGCTCCGCTTCAGTCCAATACACTGTACTTGCTGTTAACAGACGCGAGTGCTATTTGCACTGTGTATGGCAATGGGAGAGTAATAGTCACTCTTCTTACCAGGAAACAACTCTTGCTCGTAGGACCAGAAACTGCATGTGATTAAACTCCATTTAGGACTGGGAAACAAACTCTAGTTCGCCTTACAAGAAACACAATCTGCTTTTGAGAAAAGAGCACTCTTCTACACTACAGTGTTGCCTATGGGGTCCAAACAGTGAGCTTGCTTAGAACAAAAGAACTGTGCTTCCTACACACACGGGCCATATCTAGTTACACTCTTCTTAGGAAACTCATGAGAACAGTTGCTACTCTTCAAAACAATACACTGTACTTGCTGGGAACAGACGTGAGTGCTATTTGCACTCTGTATGGCAATAGGAGCGCAATAGTGACTTTCCTTACCAGAAAACAACTCTTGATCATAGGACCAGAAACTGCATGTGATTCAACTCCATTTAGGACTGGGAAACAAACGCTATCTCACCTTACAAGAAACACACTCTGCTTTTGAGAAAGGAGCACTCTTCTACTCTACTGTGTTTCCTATAGGGCCAGAACAGTGAGCTTGCTCAGAACAAAAGAACTGTGCTTCCTGCACACACGAGCCATGTCTAGTTCAATTCTGCTTAGGAAACTGACAAGAACACTAGATCCTCTTCAGTCGAATACACTGTACATGGTGCTAACATACGCTAGTGCTATTTGCCCTGTGTATGACAATGGGAGCGCAATAGTGACTCTTCTTACCAGAAAACAACTCTTGCTCATAGGACCAGAAACTGCATGTGATTCAACTCAATTTAGGACTGGGAAACAAACCCTAGCTCGCCTTACAAGAAACACACTCTGCTTTTGAGAAAAGAGCACTCTTCTACTCTACTTTTTTTCCTATGGGGTCTGAACAGTGAGCTTGCTCAGAACAAAAGAACTGTGCTTCCTACATACACGGGCCATATCCAGTTCAACTCTGCTTAGGAAACTGACAAGATCAGTAGCTCCTCTTCAGTCCAATACACTGTACTTGCTGGGAACAGAAGCGAGTGCTATTTGCACTGTCTACGGCAATGGGAGCGAAATAGTGACTCTTCTTTCTAGAAAACAACTCTTGCTTGTAGGACCAAAAACTGCATGTGATTCAACTCCTTTTAGGACTGGGAAACAAACTCTAGCTTGCCTTACAAGAAACACACTCTGCTTTTCAGAAAAGAGCACTCTTCTACTCTACTGTTTTTCCTAAGGGGTCTAAACAGTGAGCTTGCTCAGAACAAAAGAACTGTGCTTCTTGCACACACGGGCCGTATCTAGTTCAACTCTGCTTAGGAAACTGACAAGGACAGTAGATCCTCTTCAGTCCAATACACTGTACTTGCTGGGAACAGACGCGAGTGCTATTTGCACTGTGTATTGCAATGGTAGCACAATAGTGACTCTTCTTACCAGAAAACAACTCTTGCTCGTAGGACCAGAAACTGCATGGGATTCAACTCCATTTAGGACTGGGAAAAAAACGCTAGCTCGCCTTTCAAGAAACAAACTCTGCTTTTGAGAAAAGAGCACTCTTCTACTCTACTGTGTTTCCTATAGGGCCAGAACTGTGAGCTTGCTCAGAACAAAAGAACTGTGCTTCCTACACACACAGCCATATCTAATTCAATTCTGCCTAGGAAACTGACAAGAACAGTAGATCCTCTTCAGTCCAATACACTGTACATGCTGGGAACAGACGCCAGTGCTGTTTCACTGTGTATGGCAATGGGAGCACAATAGTGACTCTTCTTACCAGAAAACAACTCTTGCTTGTAGGACCAAAAACTGCATGTGATTCAACTCCATTTAGGACTGGGAAACAAACGCTAGCTTGCCTTACAAGAAACACACTCTGCTTTTGAGAAAGAGCACGCTATTACTCTACTGTGTTTCCTATATGGCCAAAACAGTGAGCTTGCTCAGAAAAAAAGAACTGTGCTTCCTACACACGGGCTATATCTAGTTCAACTCTGCTTAGGAAACTGACAAGAACAGTAGCTCCTCTTCATTCCAATACACTGTACTTGCTGGTGACAGACGCGAGTGCTTTT